>NW_022320487.1:0-3290 GCF_002776525.5 Piliocolobus tephrosceles
TATCATAACTCTGTTTTTGTTTAGTCTGTGAAGGGATATTCAGGAGCAGTTTGAGGCTTATGGTGAGAAAGGAAACATCTTCAGATTGCAACTGGAGAGATGCTTTCTGAGGAGCTGCTTTGTGACGTGTGCATTCCACTCACAGAAGGACGTGTGCAATCCACTCACCTTTCTTCTCCTAGAGGAATCTGGAATCCCTTTTGGAGAAAAAGCTACCAAGAGATATTTGGGAGTACAGGGATGGCTATGGTGAAAAAGGAAATATCCTCAGACAAAAAATGGAAAGAAAACTTCTGTGAAACTGCATTGTGCTAGATATATTTATTCATCTCGCATAGTTAAAACTTTTCTTATATTACTCAGTTTGGAAACTCCGTCATGGACGGATCTGCGAAGGGATCCGTTGAGTCTTTGAAGGGATATTCAGGAGCGCTGTGAGGCTTACGATGAGAAAGGAAACGTCTTCTGAGTTATAACATTCTTCTCGTAAGCCAGTTTGAACAGTGTTCCTGTAAATCCAAAAGACTGATATTCGGAGCACAATGAAGACTATGGCAAAATTGAAATGTCGTCAAATAAAAAACAGAAAGAAGCACTCGAGGAAACTGCTCTCTGACATGTGCATTTTTACACAGGGTTAAAGCTTACTCTACATTTCCCAGTTTGAAAGTCGGTCTTTGAGGGTTCTGGGAAGGGATAGTAAGGGGCAACCAGAGGCCTGTAACGAGCAAGGAAATGTCTTCCATTGAATATAAGAAAAAAGCTTTCCGCATAACACTTTTGTGCAGTTTGTGCTCATCTCCTAGAGCTAAATCATTCTTTGGAATGAGTAGTTTGAAATCACTGATTCTGCGGAATCTGAGAAAAGACATTTGGAAACGGTCTTTCGAATATTCTGAAAAAGAAAAAACCTCAGAAAGAAACCAGAAGGAAGGTTTCTGTGAAACTGCTCTGTGTCACGTCAATTCCGCTGATACATTTAAGCTTCTGTTTTCATTGAGCAGTATCATAACACTGTTTTTGTTGAGTCTTTGAAGGGATATTCAGGAGCGCTGTGAGGCTTACGGTGAGAAAGGAAACGTCTTCTGACAGAAACTGGAGAGAAGCTTTCTGAGGAGCTGCTTTGTGACATGTGCATTCCACTCACAGAATTCCACTCACAGAATGACGTGTGCATTGCACTCACAGAATGACGTGTGTTTCCACTCACCATTATTCTCCTAGAGGTTTCCAGAATCCATTTTGGATGAAAAAGCTACCAAGAGACATTCGGGAGTATAAGGATGGCTATGGTGAAAAGGGAAATATAATAGGACAAAAACTGAAAAGAAGATTTCTGTGAAACTGCTTTGTGTTAGATATATTTATTCATCTCGCATAGTTAAAACTTTTCTTATATTACACAGTTTGGAAGCCCCGTCATGCACGGATCCGCAAAAGGAAATTCGGGAGCACATTCAGGCCTATGGTCAAAGAGGATGTATCTTCAGATAAAAAGTGTATAGAAGCTTTCTGAGAAAAGGCTTTGTGATGTATGCATTCCACTCAGGGAGTTATACCTCTTTTCTCACAAGGCAGTGTTTGAACTCTGTTCCTGTGAAACCGAAAATGTGATGTTTCAGAGTGCATTAAGGACTATGGCGAATAGTGAAATATACTGAAATAAAATCGAGGAAGAAGCGTTCCAAGACTCTGCTCTTTGATATGTGCATTCATTTCACAGAGTTAATGCTTCCTGTATGTTGCCCAGTTTCGAAACTCTGTCTTTGAAGGATCTGTGAAGAAATGTTTAGTGACGCCCGGAGGTTTGTGGTGAGCAAGGAAACGTCTTCCGATGAAACCTGCAGAGAAACTTTCTTCCAAACTGCTTCGCAATGTGCATATTCGTCTCATAGAGTTAAACCGTTCTTCGGATTGAACAACTTGAAATCTCTCTTTTTGTGGAATCTGAGGAAGGACATTTGGGAACGATCATTAGAACATGGAGGAAGAAATATCCTCAGGTATAACTCAGAAGGAAGCTTTCTGTGAAACTGCTCTGTGTCATCTTAATGGCTCTCACTCAGTTAAGATCCTCTTTTCATTGTTCAGTTTTTTAATTCTGTGTATGCTTAGCATGTGATGGGATATTTGGGAGCACTTTGAGGATTACGGTGAAAAAAGAAATATGTTCTGACCAAAACTAGAGAGAAGCTTTCTGAGGAACTGCCTTGTGACGTGTGCATTCCACTCACAGTGTTATACCTATCTTCTAATACAGCGTTAGGGAAACCCTTTCGGAGAAACAGGTACCAACTGATATTCGGGAGCATTTTGATGCCGATGGCGAAAAGGGAAATAGCCTCAGAATAAAACTGTGAAAAGCTTTCTAGGAGACTACTCTGAGACATGCATAATCATCTCACAGAGATAATGCTTTCTTTACATTATGCAGCTTGGAAACTGTCATGGACGGATCCATGAAGGGACCTTCGGGAGCACATTCAGGACTATGGTGAAAAACGAAACATCTTCAGATAAAAGCGGGAAAGAAGCTCTCTGTGAATCTGCTTTTTACTATGTTTATTCGTCTCACATAGATGAAGCTTTCTTTGCATTACTCAGCTTGGAAACTGCCTCGGGGATGGATCCACGCAAGGATATTTGGGATCACATTCGGGCCTATCGTGAAATACGAAACATAGTCAGATAAAAACGGGAGAGAAGCTTTCTGAGAAACTGCTTGGTGACGTGTGCATTCCATTCAGGGAGTTATAACTTCCTTCTCATAAGGCACAATTTGAACACTGTTCCTGGAAAACCAAAAGACTGATATTCGGAGCACATTGAAGACTATGGCAAAATTGAAATGTCCAATAAAAAACAGAAAGAAGCACTCGAAGAAAATGTTCTCGGACATGTCCATTCTTACACAGGGTTAAAGCTTACTCTACATTTCCCAATTTGAAAATCGGTCTTTGAAGTTTCTGCGAAGTGATAGTAAGTGGCAACCGGAGGCCTGTGTGGAGCAAGGAAATGTCTTCCATCGAATATTTGAGAGAAGCATTCTGCAAAACTCTTTTGTGAAGTTTGTGCTTATCTCATAGAGTTATATCATTCTATGGATTGAGTAGGTTGAAATGACTATTTCTGAGGAATCTGAGAAAGGACATTTTGAAACGCTCTTTAAAATATCCTGAAAAAAAGTAACCTCAGAGAGAAAGCAGAAGGAAGCTTTCTGTGAAATTGCTATGTGTCACGTGAATTCTGCACACACAGTGATGCTTCTCTTTCCATTTAGCAGTATCATA
>NW_022320488.1:0-2484 GCF_002776525.5 Piliocolobus tephrosceles
GCACACACGGGAAGAGTTGGTGGTGAAGAAGAACCCAGAAGTGCACCATCCTGCCTCCGTTAGTCCAAACAGTCCAACCTTTTATTGATAATAGTGATAAAGGGGTGCCGTGGTCTGTCTGGCTACTTCCTGCTGTTAAGGGGCATCGTTAAGGTCGGGGCCCATGGTTGGTATTTGGACGTATGGATGAAGAATAAAATAAGGCACAGTATTAGTATAGGAATGAGGAATGAAAGCATTTGTTGGAATATGGGCAAAACCCAGAAGGAAGGTCCTGGCAAGGTTGGGGAGTATGAGATAGTTAAGAAAATTTAGTAAGTTTGAGGCGAGTGGGGGAAAGCCAAACTGATTTCCACTGATTGCTTTTGGTAGGGGCCCTTTTGAGCTGGGAATGAGGAACGAGTGCGCAAAGTAGTTGTTGGCCAGGCAGCAATTAAGGAGTGGAGTTTTTCGTGGAGTGGATGGCTTTCCACTTACTCCTACTACAGAGATATTGGATGGAAGGCTAGGTCCAGAGAAGGACGGCAAAACAGAATAGGTAGCCTCGCTTTTGATTAAAAAATTAATTGTCTTACCCACTACCAGGAGAGTTACCTGCGGCTCGGCGAGGGTGATGGGGGTCCCCGAGTCTCGGCAACTTCAGTTGTCGTCGTCCAGATGTAGGAGCTGGAAGGACCTCCCAGGATCCTGGGAAAGGGGGTCACGTGGAGACGCAGCACCTGTTCTCAGGGTGGGGGCAATCAGACTTCCAGTGTCCTCCCTGCTGGCAAGCAGGGCAGGAGCTTGCTGGTGGACGAAGGTTAGGACATTCACTGGCCTAATGTCCTGATGCCTTGCACTTATAGCAAGGCTGCGTTGGGGCTCGGGGACCCTGTGGACACCTGTTGGCATAGTGTCCTGCCTTGCCGCACTTATATAGCAGGCTCTTTTTGCAGCCTTGGAGTCTGTGGGGTGTGTGCTCTCTGGTCTGGGGTTACGACTGGGCTATAAAGCCGCTGCTAGGAGCTGAACCTTCTGTTCAAGGCGAGCTTGCCGTCTCCTCTCTGGAGTTATAGACCTTAAAGGCTAATTTAACTAGGTCTGGTATTGGTGTCTGAGGACCATCCTCTACCTTTTGAAGTTTTTTTTCTTTTACGAATGTCAGGAGCTTTTTGAGAAATGATATAAGATGCCAAAATGGTGGCCCCTGTGGGGGAGGCCGGATCTAACCGGGTATATTGGGTTAGAACCTCAGTCAGTTTAGGGTAGAGGCTAGGATAACCTGGAGGTCATGCCAAGTTAAGTCATAGGCCTGACAAAGGTGTCTAAATTCCTTTATGTATATGGTAGGATTAGCTGAGAAATCACCTAAACGCTTCTCAATTTTGGAAAGATCGGCCAATGAAAAAGGGACATGTACTCTGACTACCCCACCCCCTCCGCCCCAGCCACCTCTCACAAAGGTGCTAACACTGTAGGAGGGTGTGGGCAGAGACAGGGGACTCAAGACAGCCAGTTGGGGGCCCCGAAGGAGGCATGGGACCCAGTGGATTACTAGTAGATAAGGAGGAGGAAGGAGGAGTCTGGATGGGGGGAGGAGGAGGAGTCTGGGCAGGAAGGAAGGGGGTGGAGAGAAGGAGGAGTATAGGGAGGAGAGCTTAAGGCCCAAAAGCCTTGTATGTAATTAATTTCGGACCACTTGCCTAGCCGCTGGCAGAAATTGCTGAGGTTGATCACGCCACAGTGGAAAGGAAAATTAACCACTTCCTCCTAAGGCCTTGTCTCCTAAGGTCTTGTTCAAGCTGTAAGGTTTTTAAATTGGCTAGGAGGCACCCTAAGGGGGTGCTCTTTGGAAATTTGGACTGGGGGGGTTTCCCATTTGTTTCCTCTACCGACACAATGGACACAATGGAAATGGAAGTCGATCTCTGCCTGGCTTCAAAGCGTCCTTTAGAACCAGCAGAGACAGACTGGAGGCTCATGGAGCCAAAGTGGAGATTACCTTCAGGCGGACGTCTCCCGTCCTGAACAGGTCTCCCGAGCCACTTGGTGGCTCAAAATGGACCTCGGACCTGCGCAGGATTTTGGCCGAGGGAGGTAAAGAGGAGACAAGGGCACTTACCCCAGAGAGGCCGTGAGAGTGAGGGAAGCGGGTCTCAGGTCCTGGTCCCTCTGCAGTGTGGAAGCAGGAGGAGGTTCCTCAATCCCTAGAGGCCTGAGGAGGGGTCTCCTCCCGGGTCTTCGGCACCAACTGATTTGTTTTTCTAAGACCACCAGAGTGGGCACAAAAGAACCAGCGAGTAGGCAAGGCTAAAAGCAAAACTGCAAATTTATTCTTTGGTCATCTAGCTTCAGGGACCGGAGCTGGGGGAAGGCGGAGTTTCTAATACAGTCTGGACAAGAGTAGGGGCTGAGAAAGCCCGCCCCCGGCGCATCTGCTGGGAGCGACTTTTCTAGGAGTGGAAGGGCAATAGGCGGGGCACGGGCATGTCGGGGGAGGGGGGG
>NW_022320489.1:0-3625 GCF_002776525.5 Piliocolobus tephrosceles
TATCTCTCCTATTTGTGTGCAAAAGGAGAAGAGATATGGCTCTGTTCCGTCCGGCTCACCGGCGGCCAGTTCAAGGTTACCTCCCTTGTTTCCTGAACACCGTTGTTATCTTGTTCTCTTTTAAGATGCCCAGATTTCATATTGTTCAAACACACATGCTCTACAAACAATTTGTGCAGTTAAGGCAATCATCACAGGGTCCTGAGGTGACATATATCCTCCTCATCTTACAAAGAAGATGATGGGATTAAGAGATTAAAGAGAGACATAAGAAACTACAAAAGTACAAATTTTGGAGAACTAATAAAATGTCCATGGAATCTTTATATTTTATGTTTTTCTGCTGTGGCTCCATCCAGTCCCTCCATCCAAGGTCTCTGTCTCTGACTTCCCGCAACATTCTCTCTCCCTTTTCCTCTATATAACTGTGCCATGGCGATGAAGGCTTGTTCGTTCTCTCGATTTTGGCATAGGATTCTTTGGTCCAGCACACTAAAACTGCATCAGCAAAGACCCTTTCTCCAAATAAAGTCACATTCTCAGGTTCTAGGGGTCTTCTGAGAATGGCATCATTCAAACTCCTTCAGTCCACCCTCTGGCCCCCCAAAATTCACACTTGTCCCACATAAAAAATACACTCATACCACTCATATCCTCCAAAGTCCCAACTCATTACATCTCGAAAGTCCCAATCTCTTTTGCCAATTGTCAACCAAGCTTACTGGCTGAACACAGGAGTGCAATGCAACTCCTGCCACAGGGCTGTAGCTGTGACTGCAAAGTCTTGTAAATAGTTTACCTGTGGTTTGAGTGACATTCTGCTTACCAAGTGATAACTAAATCTACTGATGGGATTGAGAGTAGGTACTTCTACCAACCAATTTTGGAGAGCAGGCATTAGACATCCTGGTGCTCTCCCTAGGCAAATAGGAGGATAACGATACTCAATGGAAATATTTATCATCATTCTTTCTTCCTCCGGTTTGGCAGGGCAACGATCATCTGTGGGACCAGGTACCCACACACTATTATTAACATATATTTCAATAGGATTATCCATCCATGTGACTGCCCGAATTAAGGGTGGGAAAGGCACATAAGCCCAGTAGGTATAATTAGCTGCAGCTGCTCCTGCAGGCATGGGGAGACTTACCACCGTTAATACAACCATTAAAGCTGCAAGCAGCATTTTTCTGAGGTTTGTGTCACCTTTGTGCTAGCTAGGCTTTTTCTAGCTAACAATGTCAGCTTCTTTAACTGTGCCCAGGTCGGCAGCTCTGCCTTCTTGGTGCGTGGTGACTTTATCTGTTTTTCTCATATCACCACTTGATTTATCCTGCAAGTCAATGGTGCTCGATTGCGGTGTTTCCGTCTCCGTGGAGGCGCTTTTCTTTGCATCTCCGATGGGTTCATTGTAGAACTTCACATGTCTAGTGGGTATCCAAATAGGAAGCTGATTTTCTCCTGGTGAAACACAAGCAAAACCTCTTCCCCAGGTTATCACCTTCCCTATTTCCCATGTCTTATTTTTGTTGTCTTTCCACTAAATCAGTTTTCCTTTATGTGGGCTGTTCTTTTTACCAGTAAGATGTTGTTCTGCAGAAGTAGTAGTCTGATTTCTATAAATGTTTAAAAAATTTAAAGTATAGAGTGCTAGATTAAGCTGCATCTGAGGAGAGATACACTCCTTTCCTTACTGTCTCCCCCTTCTTTTTGTTTAACTAACTGATTTAAGAATTTTTAGAAAGCTTTACTACAATAACCTGAATTCCTTTTTCTTACAGTTTGTTGTGACAAATTGAACAGCTGGTTTAACCGATCATCCATGCTTTATTTAATTAGAGCTATCTCAATATTCCTTGTAGCCTATACTGCATATGCAGAATCTGATATAATATGCACAGGTTGATTAAAATCTTTTAACACTGTAATGACTGCAACCAACTCTGCCCTTTGAGCTGATTGATATTGAGTTTTGATTACTCGCTCTTTTAGCCCTGTGTAAGCCGCTTTTCCATCAGTAAATACTGTCAGAGCATGTTCTAAAGGTTTATGTCTGGTAATTTTAGGTAAAATCCAAGTAGTCAATTTTAAAAACTGGAAGATTTTTGTTTTTGGGTAAAGATTATCAATAATTCCCACAAGATCAGCAAGGCCAATTTGCCATGCACCAGAATTGATAGAGGGTTGTTTAACTTGTTCCTTGGTTAAAGGAACAACTATTTTGTCTGGGTCATTACCACACAATTTTATTATTTGTAATCTTGTCTGACCAATTAATGTAGCCATTTGATCCAAGTACAATGTAAAAGTTTTAATTGTACTGTGAGGAAGGAATGACCACTCCACAAGATCAGTATTTTGAAAAATGATGTCTTTTGGAGAACGCGTAGTGGCAAAAATCAAAAGTTGGAATGGGGCTAAAGAATCTATTCTACTTATTTGCGCTGACTGAATTTTTTTTTTTTCTTCCACAAATTTAATTTCTTTTGTTGCCTCTGGGGTTAATATAATATTCTTCTACTATTTAAGTCTGGATTTCCTCTTAGGATAGAGAACAAATTTGACATGGCATAAGTAGGAATGCCTAGAGTTGGCCGAATCCAATTAATATTGCCTAACAATTTCTGAAAATCATTTAATGTTTTTCATGTATCTTTTTGTACAACTGCTGCCAGGACCTTAGTCATTTTTTTTTTCTCTGGAGTATCTCTATTATTGTAAACCCGCTGGACTATCTGTAGGAGGTCCTGAATCTGTTTTCCCTCCAAGTCTTCTAATTTCTGGAGTTACTTTCTAATGTCTGGGGCCGCCTGATTTACAAAAGACATTATAACAGCTGCCTGGCTTCCTGGAGCCTCTGGGTCTATGGGGGTGTACTGTCTAAGTTGTTAGTATACTTTAGCCAAATCAGTGGGCTTGCCAGCAGCTGCCCGGAGACCTGCCATTAGAGTCTGGCGATAAAGGTGTAGCCGTCCCCTACCTTCTGCCGTGTTGCAATCCCTCCTCGGTCTGGTCAGAGGAAAAGTCGCACTGTGGAGTCAGGCGGCTGGGGGGGGGCTAATTCGCAAAGTGCGCCCTCGCCTCCGCCCCGCGGGCCCTTCAGAGTTACTTTCCTTTTTAGCGGGTTCCAATGCGCCGGCCGCCTCCCGTCCGCCCGCTTCTACCTGCGGGGCAGCCCGGGGGGCTGGGACCTGAGGCCCGGTGGGGTACGGAGGGGGTTCTGTGGACAGTGGGTCCCCGCTATCAGGTAAAACAGGATGGGGTTTTTTTTTTTTTTTTCTTTGGAATCAGTAGTGCCCGGAGTGGCGCCTGGAACAGGTCCTGCAAGGGAAAGTGAGTTGCCGGAACAGGTTCTGCAAGGGAAAGTGAGTTACAGAATATCAACAAGTTATGTCAGTCGCAGGCGTGCTCCAGAAATCTGGGTCAGAATAAATTAGACAAGAATCAGATGAGAGCCAGGGGACGTCTCCCACCGGTCTCTGCTGGCTGTCCTATAGCACGTCCGCCAGGACCTATGCCAGCTTTCAGCTTCAGTTTCAGACCTCACGAGCTTCAGATTCAGAACGGACGAGCCGCAGACAAACAGACAAACAGAGACGAGCCTCAGATTCAGAACGGACGA
>NW_022320490.1:0-3625 GCF_002776525.5 Piliocolobus tephrosceles
TCGTCCGTTCTGAATCTGAGGCTCGTCTCTGTTTGTCTGTTTGTCTGCGGCTCGTCCGTTCTGAATCTGAAGCTCGTGAGGTCTGAAACTGAAGCTGAAAGCTGGCATAGGTCCTGGCGGACGTGCTATAGGACAGCCAGCAGAGACCGGTGGGAGACGTCCCCTGGCTCTCATCTGATTCTTGTCTAATTTATTCTGACCCAGATTTCTGGAGCACGCCTGCGACTGACATAACTTGTTGATATTCTGTAACTCACTTTCCCTTGCAGAACCTGTTCCGGCAACTCACTTTCCCTTGCAGGACCTGTTCCAGGCGCCACTCCGGGCACTACTGATTCCAAAGAAAAAAAAAAAAAAAACCCCATCCTGTTTTACCTGATAGCGGGGACCCACTGTCCACAGAACCCCCTCCGTACCCCACCGGGCCTCAGGTCCCAGCCCCCCGGGCTGCCCCGCAGGTAGAAGCGGGCGGACGGGAGGCGGCCGGCGCATTGGAACCCGCTAAAAAGGAAAGTAACTCTGAAGGGCCCGCGGGGCGGAGGCGAGGGCGCACTTTGCGAATTAGCCCCCCCCCAGCCGCCTGACTCCACAGTGCGACTTTTCCTCTGACCAGACCGAGGAGGGATTGCAACACGGCAGAAGGTAGGGGACGGCTACACCTTTATCGCCAGACTCTAATGGCAGGTCTCCGGGCAGCTGCTGGCAAGCCCACTGATTTGGCTAAAGTATACTAACAACTTAGACAGTACACCCCCATAGACCCAGAGGCTCCAGGAAGCCAGGCAGCTGTTATAATGTCTTTTGTAAATCAGGCGGCCCCAGACATTAGAAAGTAACTCCAGAAATTAGAAGACTTGGAGGGAAAACAGATTCAGGACCTCCTACAGATAGTCCAGCGGGTTTACAATAATAGAGATACTCCAGAGAAAAAAAAAATGACTAAGGTCCTGGCAGCAGTTGTACAAAAAGATACATGAAAAACATTAAATGATTTTCAGAAATTGTTAGGCAATATTAATTGGATTCGGCCAACTCTAGGCATTCCTACTTATGCCATGTCAAATTTGTTCTCTATCCTAAGAGGAAATCCAGACTTAAATAGTAGAAGAATATTATATTAACCCCAGAGGCAACAAAAGAAATTAAATTTGTGGAAGAAAAAAAAAAAATTCAGTCAGCGCAAATAAGTAGAATAGATTCTTTAGCCCCATTCCAACTTTTGATTTTTGCCACTACGCGTTCTCCAAAAGACATCATTTTTCAAAATACTGATCTTGTGGAGTGGTCATTCCTTCCTCACAGTACAATTAAAACTTTTACATTGTACTTGGATCAAATGGCTACATTAATTGGTCAGACAAGATTACAAATAATAAAATTGTGTGGTAATGACCCAGACAAAATAGTTGTTCCTTTAACCAAGGAACAAGTTAAACAACCCTCTATCAATTCTGGTGCATGGCAAATTGGCCTTGCTGATCTTGTGGGAATTATTGATAATCTTTACCCAAAAACAAAAATCTTCCAGTTTTTAAAATTGACTACTTGGATTTTACCTAAAATTACCAGACATAAACCTTTAGAACATGCTCTGACAGTATTTACTGATGGAAAAGCGGCTTACACAGGGCTAAAAGAGCGAGTAATCAAAACTCAATATCAATCAGCTCAAAGGGCAGAGTTGGTTGCAGTCATTACAGTGTTAAAAGATTTTAATCAACCTGTGCATATTATATCAGATTCTGCATATGCAGTATAGGCTACAAGGAATATTGAGATAGCTCTAATTAAATAAAGCATGGATGATCGGTTAAACCAGCTGTTCAATTTGTCACAACAAACTGTAAGAAAAAGGAATTCAGGTTATTGTAGTAAAGCTTTCTAAAAATTCTTAAATCAGTTAGTTAAACAAAAAGAAGGGGGAGACAGTAAGGAAAGGAGTGTATCTCTCCTCAGATGCAGCTTAATCTAGCACTCTATACTTTAAATTTTTTAAACATTTATAGAAATCAGACTACTACTTCTGCAGAACAACATCTTACTGGTAAAAAGAACAGCCCACATAAAGGAAAACTGATTTAGTGGAAAGACAACAAAAATAAGACATGGGAAATAGGGAAGGTGATAACCTGGGGAAGAGGTTTTGCTTGTGTTTCACCAGGAGAAAATCAGCTTCCTATTTGGATACCCACTAGACATGTGAAGTTCTACAATGAACCCATCGGAGATGCAAAGAAAAGCGCCTCCACGGAGACGGAAACACCGCAATCGAGCACCATTGACTTGCAGGATAAATCAAGTGGTGATATGAGAAAAACAGATAAAGTCACCACGCACCAAGAAGGCAGAGCTGCCGACCTGGGCACAGTTAAAGAAGCTGACATTGTTAGCTAGAAAAAGCCTAGCTAGCACAAAGGTGACACAAACCTCAGAAAAATGCTGCTTGCAGCTTTAATGGTTGTATTAACGGTGGTAAGTCTCCCCATGCCTGCAGGAGCAGCTGCAGCTAATTATACCTACTGGGCTTATGTGCCTTTCCCACCCTTAATTCGGGCAGTCACATGGATGGATAATCCTATTGAAATATATGTTAATAATAGTGTGTGGGTACCTGGTCCCACAGATGATCGTTGCCCTGCCAAACCGGAGGAAGAAAGAATGATGATAAATATTTCCATTGAGTATCGTTATCCTCCTATTTGCCTAGGGAGAGCACCAGGATGTCTAATGCCTGCTCTCCAAAATTGGTTGGTAGAAGTACCTACTCTCAATCCCATCAGTAGATTTAGTTATCACTTGGTAAGCAGAATGTCACTCAAACCACAGGTAAACTATTTACAAGACTTTGCAGTCACAGCTACAGCCCTGTGGCAGGAGTTGCATTGCACTCCTGTGTTCAGCCAGTAAGCTTGGTTGACAATTGGCAAAAGAGATTGGGACTTTCGAGATGTAATGAGTTGGGACTTTGGAGGATATGAGTGGTATGAGTGTATTTTTTATGTGGGACAAGTGTGAATTTTGGGGGGCCAGAGGGTGGACTGAAGGAGTTTGAATGATGCCATTCTCAGAAGACCCCTAGAACCTGAGAATGTGACTTTATTTGGAGAAAGGGTCTTTGCTGATGCAGTTTTAGTGTGCTGGACCAAAGAATCCTATGCCAAAATCGAGAGAACGAACAAGCCTTCATCGCCATGGCACAGTTATATAGAGGAAAAGGGAGAGAGAATGTTGCGGGAAGTCAGAGACAGAGACCTTGGATGGAGGGACTGGATGGAGCCACAGCAGAAAAACATAAAATATAAAGATTCCATGGACATTTTATTAGTTCTCCAAAATTTGTACTTTTGTAGTTTCTTATGTCTCTCTTTAATCTCTTAATCCCATCATCTTCTTTGTAAGATGAGGAGGATATATGTCACCTCAGGACCCTGTGATGATTGCCTTAACTGCACAAATTGTTTGTAGAGCATGTGTGTTTGAACAATATGAAATCTGGGCATCTTAAAAGAGAACAAGATAACAACGGTGTTCAGGAAACAAGGGAGGTAACCTTGAACTGGCCGCCGGTGAGCCGGACGGAACAGAGCCATATCTCTTCTCCTTTTGCACACAAATAGGAGAGATA
>NW_022320491.1:0-1545 GCF_002776525.5 Piliocolobus tephrosceles
TCTCAAATCACAACCTGATATGTCCTCCTGGTTTATGGGTGGGATAATTTCCTAGCAACTGAGCATCAGAGGGACATACCTGTGGCACCGACATAATGCACTTACCTCACCACTTGAACTCTTCATTTGGTTTCCAGATTCTACCGTCACTCACAACATCCATGAAGAGAGAATGGAAAATGGCCAACCCCAAACTGATAACATCTTGTCAACTGGTCCCACAGAGCTTATTAATATGGCAGCAACTCCTTTTCCAGCCACGAGTGCCAGAGATCTCTGTATGTCCACTTATAAGTTGTGCTGTCCTACTTGGTTTTCATATGCATACATAGTGCCATGAAGGGAGTAAGGTGGTTTTGTTGTGTTATCGTTTCTGGCCTAAATCTGAGGGGTCTCACATCACCACCTGATGTATCCTACTGTTTTATGAAATAATTTCATAGAAACTGAGCACCAGCGGGATATACTTGTGAGTTGGCATAATGCACTTACCTCACAGGTCAACCTCTTCCTTTGGTTTCCAGATGCTACAGTCATTCACAATGGCCGTGAACAGAAGATGGAAAATGTCCAACCAGCACCTGATAACGTGTTGTCGACTCTTCAACCACAGCTTATTAATATGGCAGCCAATGGTATTTCATCCATGAGTACCAGGGATCCGTGTAAGTTTGTTCATTTGTATTACTGTCCTACTTGGTTTCCATGTGCGTGCACAGTGTCAAAAATCGTACAAGGTGGTTTTGTTGTATTGTCTTTCCTGGCCTCAATTTCAGCGGTCTCATATGGCGACCTTGTATATCCTCCTGTTTATGAGATAATTTCCTAGAAAGTGAGCATCAGAGAGATATACCTGTGTGGTTACCATAACACACTTAACTAACAGCTCAGCCTCTTCATTTGGCTTCCAGGTGCTACCATCACTTACAATGTCCCTGAGGAGAGGATGGAAAAGGGCCAACCCCAACCTGATAACGTCTTGTCAACTGCTTCAACAGGGCTTATTAATGTTGCAGGAGCTTGTGGTTTTATTGTATTGTCTTTCGTAGGTGAATTTGTGGGGCCTCAGATCACTGCCTGCTATATCCTCTTGCTTTATGTGATAAATTCCTAAAAACTGAGCATCAGAGGGATATATACATGTGTGGTTGGCATAATGCACTTACCTCACAGCTCAACCTCTTTATTTGGTTTCCAGATGCTACTGTCAATCACCATGTCCATGAAGCGAGGATGGAAAATGGCCAACCACAACAGGATAACGTCTTGTCAAATGTTCTATCTGGGCTTATGAATGTGGCAGGAGCTAGTATTCCAGCAATGAGTTCCAGGGATCTGTGGTGTATGTGTGTTTTTTACTTATACCGTCCTCCTTGTTTTCCATATGCATGCATAGTGTCATCAAGGGAAGAAGGTGGTTTTGTTTTATTATCTTTTCTGGCCTAAAACTGTGGGGTCTCAAATCACAACCTGATATGTCCTCCTGGTTTATGGGTGGGATAATTTCCTAGCAACTGAGCATCAGAGGGACATACCTGTGGCACC
>NW_022320492.1:0-1545 GCF_002776525.5 Piliocolobus tephrosceles
GGTGCCACAGGTATGTCCCTCTGATGCTCAGTTGCTAGGAAATTATCCCACCCATAAACCAGGAGGACATATCAGGTTGTGATTTGAGACCCCACAGTTTTAGGCCAGAAAAGATAATAAAACAAAACCACCTTCTTCCCTTGATGACACTATGCATGCATATGGAAAACAAGGAGGACGGTATAAGTAAAAAACACACATACACCACAGATCCCTGGAACTCATTGCTGGAATACTAGCTCCTGCCACATTCATAAGCCCAGATAGAACATTTGACAAGACGTTATCCTGTTGTGGTTGGCCATTTTCCATCCTCGCTTCATGGACATGGTGATTGACAGTAGCATCTGGAAACCAAATAAAGAGGTCGAGCTGTGAGGTAAGTGCATTATGCCAACCACACATGCATATATCCCTCTGATGCTCAGTTTTTAGGAATTTATCACATAAAGCAAGAGGATATAGCAGGCAGTGATCTGAGGCCCCACAAATTCACCTACGAAAGACAATACAATAAAACCACAAGCTCCTGCAACATTAATAAGCCCTGTTGAAGCAGTTGACAAGACGTTATCAGGTTGGGGTTGGCCCTTTTCCATCCTCTCCTCAGGGACATTGTAAGTGATGGTAGCACCTGGAAGCCAAATGAAGAGGCTGAGCTGTTAGTTAAGTGTGTTATGGTAACCACACAGGTATATCTCTCTGATGCTCACTTTCTAGGAAATTATCTCATAAACAGGAGGATATACAAGGTCGCCATATGAGACCGCTGAAATTGAGGCCAGGAAAGACAATACAACAAAACCACCTTGTACGATTTTTGACACTGTGCACGCACATGGAAACCAAGTAGGACAGTAATACAAATGAACAAACTTACACGGATCCCTGGTACTCATGGATGAAATACCAGTGGCTGCCATATTAATAAGCTGTGTTTGAAGAGTCAACAACACGTTATCAGGTGCTGGTTGGACATTTTCCATCTTCTGTTCACGGCCATTGTGAATGACTGTAGCATCTGGAAACCAAAGGAAGAGGTTGAGCTGTGAGGTAAGTGCACTATGCCAACTCACAAGTATATCCCTCTGGTGCTCAGTTTCTATGAAATTATTTCATAAAACAGTAGGATACATCAGGTGGTGATGTGAGACCCCTCAGATTTAGGCCAGAAACGATAACACAACAAAACCACCTTACTCCCTTCATGGCACTATGTATGCATATGAAAACCAAGTAGGACAGCACAACTTATAAGTGGACATACAGAGATCTCTGGCACTCGTGGCTGGAAAAGGAGTTGCTGCCATATTAATAAGCTCTGTGGGACCAGCTGACAAGATGTTATCAGGTTGGGGTTGGCCATTTTCCATTCTCTCTTCACGGATATTGTGAGTGACGGCAGAATCTGGAAACCAAATGAAGAGTTCAAGCTGTGAGGTAAGTGCATTATGTCGGTGCCACAGGTATGTCCCTCTGATGCTCAGTTGCTAGGAAATTATCCCACCCATAAACCAGGAGGACATATCAGGTTGTGATTTGAGA
>NW_022320493.1:0-1182 GCF_002776525.5 Piliocolobus tephrosceles
GAGACTTCCTGGAAGCTATATACAAGACTTAGCCAAACTTAGGCACAAAGCCGTATCTGGTTATAAAGGAGGCTGGCAGGTCATTAGCTGAGTGAAAATGGCTCACTTAGAAATTGGGGTAATCCCAGCACTTTGGGAGGCCGACACAGGTGGATCATGAGGTCAGGAGTTCAACACCAGCCTGGCCAAGGTGGTGAAAACCTATCTCTACTAAAAATACAAAAATTAGCTGGGTATGGTGGTGGGTGCCTGTGATTCCAGCTACTTGGGAGGCTGAGACAGGAAGAATCGCTTGAACCCAGGAGGTGGAGGTTGTAGTGAGCTGACATCATGCCACTGCACTCCAGCCTGGGTGACAGAGCGAGACTCCATCTCAAATTAAATAAATAAATAAATAAATAAAATAATTGTACAAGATTGAATAAGACTGTGAACAAATACCACTTACAAAGCCACGTAAGGCTCTCGTAACCAAGAATGGATGGTTTTTAAACTTTGTCTCCTACCAGGGAGCTGTCCTTTATGCCCCTCATGAAATGCTTAGCTAATCATATGGATTTAGTCAAGGTGAGGAAATTGAGATAGAATGAAAAAGAAATAAGAATCCCACTGGAAACCTATTTCAAAGGAAAGATTTTGCCCTCTCCCCATACACTAATCAAATTTGAAACCTGCAGTATTTAGAATTTTGTGACTGATTTTAGCTGATAGGAAAATGCCAGGGAGAGGAGGCAGGTGCAGTGATGACAAATGCATTTGTACAGTTCTAGATATTTGCTATTGTTGACAATCTTTTGGAAGATCAAATCAAGAGCCCTTGCATGCTCTCAGGTTAACTTAGAAAGTTGTTCCATCTAGAAAGAGGGCTTTAATTTTTTGAAAGAGTGAACTTGCCTCCAAGTCAATTTAAAATGTCCCTTTCTTTTTAGCCTTCATAAGCTGACTGTGTTAGTTATAATTAAGTATCTTTACATGTGACAGAAAAAAATCCCACCAAAATAACTTTGTCTTATATAATTACTTCTGTCTCATATGAAATAAGTCTGGTGATAGGCAGTTCAGGGCAAATGTAGTGCCTCTACAAATTTGTGAGAGACCTAGGCTTCTTCCAGCTTGCTACTTTGCCGTCCCTTATCCTCATGGTCCAAGATAGCCGCTAGAGCTCTAGCCAACCCATCTGTA
>NW_022320494.1:0-1182 GCF_002776525.5 Piliocolobus tephrosceles
TACAGATGGGTTGGCTAGAGCTCTAGCGGCTATCTTGGACCATGAGGATAAGGGACGGCAAAGTAGCAAGCTGGAAGAAGCCTAGGTCTCTCACAAATTTGTAGAGGCACTACATTTGCCCTGAACTGCCTATCACCAGACTTATTTCATATGAGACAGAAGTAATTATATAAGACAAAGTTATTTTGGTGGGATTTTTTTCTGTCACATGTAAAGATACTTAATTATAACTAACACAGTCAGCTTATGAAGGCTAAAAAGAAAGGGACATTTTAAATTGACTTGGAGGCAAGTTCACTCTTTCAAAAAATTAAAGCCCTCTTTCTAGATGGAACAACTTTCTAAGTTAACCTGAGAGCATGCAAGGGCTCTTGATTTGATCTTCCAAAAGATTGTCAACAATAGCAAATATCTAGAACTGTACAAATGCATTTGTCATCACTGCACCTGCCTCCTCTCCCTGGCATTTTCCTATCAGCTAAAATCAGTCACAAAATTCTAAATACTGCAGGTTTCAAATTTGATTAGTGTATGGGGAGAGGGCAAAATCTTTCCTTTGAAATAGGTTTCCAGTGGGATTCTTATTTCTTTTTCATTCTATCTCAATTTCCTCACCTTGACTAAATCCATATGATTAGCTAAGCATTTCATGAGGGGCATAAAGGACAGCTCCCTGGTAGGAGACAAAGTTTAAAAACCATCCATTCTTGGTTACGAGAGCCTTACGTGGCTTTGTAAGTGGTATTTGTTCACAGTCTTATTCAATCTTGTACAATTATTTTATTTATTTATTTATTTATTTAATTTGAGATGGAGTCTCGCTCTGTCACCCAGGCTGGAGTGCAGTGGCATGATGTCAGCTCACTACAACCTCCACCTCCTGGGTTCAAGCGATTCTTCCTGTCTCAGCCTCCCAAGTAGCTGGAATCACAGGCACCCACCACCATACCCAGCTAATTTTTGTATTTTTAGTAGAGATAGGTTTTCACCACCTTGGCCAGGCTGGTGTTGAACTCCTGACCTCATGATCCACCTGTGTCGGCCTCCCAAAGTGCTGGGATTACCCCAATTTCTAAGTGAGCCATTTTCACTCAGCTAATGACCTGCCAGCCTCCTTTATAACCAGATACGGCTTTGTGCCTAAGTTTGGCTAAGTCTTGTATATAGCTTCCAGGAAGTCTC
>NW_022320495.1:0-9895 GCF_002776525.5 Piliocolobus tephrosceles
CTGTTTTCTGTCATACTCAGTGGCACATCAAAAAAAAAAAAAAAAAAACTATCTCAGAGTGAAATAAATATATAGTTCATATACAATTTCATGATATAACATATTTAATGAACTTGTGTTCACATTAGTAATATTTAAAAGGTATAACATTAGAAATACGGTGCCCCTAATAATGAAGATTTAAAAAAATATACACACCCAAAATAAAACTTTAAATTAAAAATAATAGATATTACTTATATTGCTCTTCTGAATGGAATTTCAAGACTGTTATTAAAAGTATAAAACAAATTAGACTGAGATTGTTAATGTCCTTTTTATTATTATAGAAGGTAAATGCTTTGTTAGAATTAAATTCATCTCAAACTTATTCCTTCAACATGCCAATTAATAGAACAGGATCATGGATTTGTTAATTAAGATGAGATACCTCAGGGAATTGAAATTAATTTTGATGTCCTAATAGATACCCTTATATCAATAAATCTCCCAGATGTTTTGTCAGCATTATACAAAAGTGTATAAAGAGCATTTTTATCTTGATTTTGGCTAAAATGAGAAGGAATTATTCATTTTAGGCTAGTTACAATGTATGAGGTAGATTAATGTAGTTTTCATTAAGACTAATCTCTATGGATATGTTAGAAATTTTAGAGTAAGCTCTCAAACACTATATATCTAAGTCATTTGTTCAAATGTGATCCTGTTTAATAGTTACTGAAAGCTATAACCATCTGGCAGATGTTTTCTGGCCAATGTGAAATGAGTTGAGGGGCTCATTTCTGTTTCTATTGAACACATGTCCAGGTCACCAGAAATACCACCACAATTTGTACCCTAATTAGCAATCTCAACTGTGTTGTGGGTTGCATGGTAATGGAACATGGGCTACTCTCCAAATTTGAATATAAATCTATTCAGATACAAATAGAAATGCCCTTGTAGGGTCAACATCAAGAGAGCTTGCATTTCTGTGTAGTGTAAATTTCAAGAACAAAAAAGATATTTTGGCTTATTCATTTGGCATTTTCTCTGAAAATTCTTCTTTCTCAGTAATAATTGTAGAATACAACACAGAGCATAAGAGTATTGTGGCTTTGGTTCTTAACATTTGGGAAACACAGACCCCTTTGAGAATTTGATAAAAGCTACTGAGCCTTCACCAAAAAATAAATTTTTATATACATACGCCAATATTTGTATATAATTTCAGAGTTTTCACAGAATATCCTTACTTTAGCATAATTAAAAATCTTAAAATATGATCAATATTTTCACTATGATGCATAGGCTAATATCAATAAACAAGGCTTTTCATTGCAATACTAAGGCCAATAAAAATACATCGTAAGAATTTTTAAATAAAAGTCAAGAAAATCTATATCATTTCTTTTACATCCTAGCTAGAATCACACACACACACACACACACACACACACGCACGCACACACACACAAATTCCAGATGATTTCCGAAGTTAATAGTTCTTTAACATCGAAAGTTACATTTAAAAGTCTTTGGTCATATAGGCCACATGTTTATCAAGTCACCTGCATTACATGAGTCCTTCTATTTGGTTCATAAATATCAGACACATACTATGAATGGCTATATAGAATGTTCTTGGCCTGCTCATAGAACCATTGCCAAAGTAGAAAAATAAAACTCATTTAATTGAGGGAAAGCAAGAATTTTCCTTTTATATCAAATGTATGTAATAGTCATGTGGGTGGTGCTATGATCCCAAAGTTTGAGTCCTCTATCTTCCAAATTCATATATTAACATCTTAACCCCCAAGATGATTGTATTTGGAGAAAGGATCTCTGGGAGATGATTAGGTCATGAGGATGAAGGTCTCATGGATGGGATTAGAGTCCAGATATCAAATCTTCCAGTGCCCTCATCTTGGACATCTCAGTCTCCAGAACTGTGAGAAATAAATTTTTGTTGTTTATCAGCTTCTGAGTTTATGGTATTTGTTCTAGCAGCCCAAACACACTAAGACAGTGGGTATGTGGCACTTGGGAAAATTCACTCAAAACCTTTATCGAGTTATAATGAAAGAAACAGGATGGGGAAGTTTCTGTCCTTTTGACAGAAATGAACACAAGGAAATAGTCAGTAATAGCATAGCATGCCAAAAGTTTTGCTGGGGAAGGACAAGTTGGCATGGCAGCCTCTGAGAAATAGATCTAAGAGAGAGCTGAGGGTCTCCGGACTTAGAACTTCTAAAAGGTCATGTGTGTATTTCATTTGGATATAAGTACTTTGTCCAGGACCATGACGGGTCCATAGAAAGACTGTAACAGAGATGTATTGTTGTTAAAAATCCGATTAACAATGGAATTGGTGGTGGTGATGGTGTGCGTGTGCGCGTCTGTGTGTATATGTGTGTGTATAATTTATAGAACATCTGAGTTTTTCGAGTAATCAATGTGGATAATTACTGTTACATTTTATAAAAATTTTTATAGAAATCTGAAGATCAGAAGAGATGTATGAGCTAATATCATAGATTTTTGAGTTGATAGAGATTAGAGCCAGCATGTAGATACAATTGTTCAGGGAGAGGGTATAGAATGAGAAAATTAAAAGGGGGATCAAGGATGAAGCATAGATAACACCAAAATTAAATGTTAGGTAAAAACAAGAAAGCCCTCAGTGTCATAATAGCAAAACTAGGAGGAAACACTATCAAATAAGCTGGAGAAGGAAAGTGATCTGAAACAAGGGATTTGTTAATAGTCAATGCCAAGAGAGGTCAAGTGAGTAAGGATTTCAAAGCATATTTAGGTTTGGCAACCAGAGTGCCATATGTTACCTTGGAAACAGCAGTAGAAGTGATAGACCTTTGAAATAGCAAGTGGAAGCAGATTGCACTTGTGTCAGTAGAGAATGGTGGGTGGTGGGTGGTGAGAGAAAGTTGACAAGGCAAATATTGACACATGTCTTAGGAAGCTTCTACACAGATGAAAGACAAAGCATTTGACATTGCAGAGGTGCAAATTAGGAAAATATTTATTCACATTTTCTGCCGTATGATATTTAAATCCTGAGCAAAGCATTCCACACAGATTTATGATCTTCGTGCCAGGAATAGGAGGTCAAGAAAACATTACAATGAATTACTAGAAATAGTTTATAGAGCCACCTGTCCTCTAAGTTTATCTGCCCAAATTACTTATAAAATGTGTCTGAGGTTAATGAGATAAAGCAGATAAGCCCTGGACATTCCTTAAAACTCCATAGCACTGTCTACTACTTCTGCTTTAACTAGTCTTCTGTGGAACAACTTCCAAAGCTAATGTAACATTTCTCAGATTCTTCTTGGTTATAAAGAAGATAAAATATGAGGGAAAAAATTAAATAGAGATGATGTATAAGCTCTTGCTTCAATTTCCTTATCTACAAATACTTGCAACCAAATCCTGGCCAGATCCTACTACAATTTTCACATTTCTTCCGTGCCATTGTTTTGTTTGTTTTACTTAACAATGGGTTTTCTTCTTGAGTTCTCTTGTACACGAATATGTCCAAATGTAAATGAATTGAAACAGTCCAAATGAATTAGATGAAAATTTACATATTCCTTTTTTCCTATATGTAATAATTTTTAAAATGGAAAACTCTCACATATAGTTCGTTTTTCTTCATTGATTTAAACTGGAAGATTGTCTGACCCTTCGCTTTCCTCTAGCATGCCAATAAGGAGGAGGAGGATGATGGGCTTCTGTGAGATTCCCTATGGTCTCCTCCTTGGGAAATCCTATTTCAGTTATAAATAAAAGATAAATTTATCTTGAATTATTTTCCTCTTACTCTTTTTTTTTAAATTGTTTGATTTCTTATTTCTTTTTATTTTTAAATTTCTGTTTTTAATTTTTTGGGGTACATAGTAGGCTTATATATTTATGGGTAATATAAGATATTTGATACATGCATGCAATGCAATATCCATTACCTCCTTTGTGTTACGAACAATCCAATTATCCTCTCTTATGGAGGGTTATATGTGTACAAAAAAATAGAAAGAAAGAATAAGACCTGGTGTGTGGTAGCACAACAGGATGACTATAATCCCCTCATTCTTTTATCAAGATATCTTGGTGGCAGAGCCACTTAAAGCATTCTGTGTTACTTGATAGACAGGTTTCACACCTCCCCCTGCCTGGATAAAATTACAGATTACTTCTAGATTCAGCATAGACACGAAAATGTAATATTTATACAGTAAAGGGACGAATTATGCTTGCTTATTAATTGAATAAATTTCTTAAAGCTATTATCTTGATAAATGTAAGAAGACAATAAGAGAACTCCTTAAAATTGGCAAATGCCAGGTTTTAAACAGGAACGTGAAAATAATCTTTAGCCTGAGAGGTCAGATGGTACTCCCTTTCTCATTTCACTTTCTGAAGGAACTGCTCACGTGGGATCGCATATTTGTTTAATAAACTATCTGGCTTTCAATGACTTAATGGATCTTTGTTTGTGGAGCAAAATAGGTAATACTGAGTTTTATGTGAATAGCAACCTGTTGATCTAGTTTCTTACTTTATCACTTTTCATTCCTTTTCCAACTTGGGTTATTTTATGGCTCATAATCACTTTCAACTGAAAAACAATCAACAACGTGGCTGGAACCAAATTTTGTAGAAAACATACACAGCATTTATGAAATTAAGAGAAAATTACTCACTGTATCAATTCACTGTAATTAAATCCGTGTGTGTGTGTGCGCGCGCGCATGCAAACCCTTATTGTAGCATCTGATGCAAAATATGTTAAGTGCATGTGAATTTTCTTCCTTCCCTTTTCCTTCTTCAAGTACTCCCTTTCTCACATGAAACAAGGGATGTAGAGATACACCTTAGGCTTATTTTAAGAAAATAATCTTTATTTAAAGTCATTATTCTCTAATAAGAATTATTTTGTTGTGTTTCCCAAACGATGGGTGTACATATTCTAAACGAGGACTGTAGAAAATGGAATAAATTTGAAGGAATTTCCTATTAATGGCTTTTAGGACCTGCTACACCTTGATGGGACTGGTTTCCCACTTCTGAATTCTATCAGTGTGACCCTGGTGATGTAATAAATTTTAAAATCACAGTAGCTCCATTTTACTGGTTAGTGGGGGCATTTTAAGCATAAGACACAACGCATGGAGTCATGCTGGGTTCCTAATTCTGAATTTTTGCTCACACATGAGGCATGGCTTTGCAGGTTGTGCAGTATACAATGTCGTATTATCTATGAGAAGGCTATTCAGTTACACACAGGGCAAAAAATCATTGATTCCAATGATTTTTATGACAGATGAAAGTAACATCTCAGTTCTAACAAAATCAGAAAAGGGTCTCAACGTAGGGATTCCACGACAGATCTTTATTTTAGCCCCATACACACACTCTCTGTCCATCTCCACCCATCCCCACCCTGTTCTCTGCCAAGGGAAACTGACTTCTTTCTCCTACAAAACAAAATTTTCATGTCCTCTGTCTTCTTGTTGGCATTTAGTCAGTGAAGAGCCGGGAGATGGGAAGGTGGGAAGAGAATGAGGTCAGAGTAGTTATTTCCCTGTTTCGATCCCTCTCAAGACAGTCAACTTCCATGACTCTAATCTTCTCGATTCCTATTTTAATTCACATATTTCTCTTTAGGGTTGACTAATAGACTAAGGGGTATTTGTCCTTGGTCCCACACTCACAGATTTATAAATAATGCCTTTGCAAATGAGCATTCTGGATCTTCTTCTGTTTTGAAGGTGTCATCGAGTTTCTATTTGTACCCTGACTGCAGGAGGCCCCTTCCTCATGCACACTCAGGCATTTTATGTCTAGCCCTTCCTTGTGCTCATGCTCCACATTCAGAATCTCAGTTCTACTGATATATGCCTCTGCATCTCCCTAATAGGAAAAAGGAAGCAAGGGGACCATCTAAAAAGAAGTGTAGAGACCGGGCGCGGTGACTCACGCCTATAATCTCAGCACTTTGGGAGGCCGAGGGGTCGGATCACGAGGTCAGAAGATCAAGACCATCCTGGTTAACACAGTGAAACCCCGTCTCTACTTAAAATAAAAATACAAAAAATTAGCCGGGCGTGGTGGCGGGCGCCTGTAGTCCCAGCTACTCTGGAGACTGAGGCAGGAGAATGGCGTGAACCTGGGAGGCGGAGCTTGCAGTGAGCCGAGATGGCGCCACTGCACTCCAGCCTGGGTGACACAGCGAGACTCCGTCACAAAAAAAAAAAAAAAAAAAAAAGTATAGTAGAAAATCTAGCAGATATGCTTATGTTCATCTTCAATTAGGAGAGAAATAAAAATTCCTAGACATTCCCTTTTGCTGTGAGAAATGCTACTACAGATTGCAAAACAATAAATATTTTGATTTTAAATTTGTTTAACGTGCTTAGTGCTCAAAACATGATATCAAACCATATAAAAGTTTTAAAATATGAGTTTTATATTCCATTTTCCAAACTCTGATTCCATTGTCTTTTTTAACAATTTATTCCTTTCTCTTGGGATAGATGCCAGAAAATAATCTTAAAATGCTCTAAAAATATTCAACTTTCTAAATATTATAAATACATAGAAACACTTATAAGATTAACCTAACATGATGCTTCAGATTCTTAATTTATCAATTTAACAGTATCCATTTATTCTCAATATAGATTAGCTATCTAAGGAGATTACACTTTCTCCATATACATGTGTGTGTACACATACACAACGCTGTTATGTTTTCAAGGTTTATATAATTTATCTTCTATTATTTATGTATAACCAAGACCTTTGGATTTCATCCATAGGTGGATTACAAAAAGTGAAGACCAATAATATTATTTATAATATAATGGCATACAATACTTCAGAACAAAGTTACATGAAAGAAAAAAGTACAAGTAACCTTAAGCTACTAAATATGAACCACTAAAGGGAAAATATTCTCAGCATTAAGGTCAAATTAATTCTGTTTTCAGGTCACCAATTGCTCAGAATCATGAGTGTGCCCGTTTCTCCACCTTGAACTGCAAATCTAGTTATATATAATTTTAAATGAAAGATAATTTAAAATAATTGTATAGTCATCAATATATCATACACAAACATAGCGTTATTTATGTTAAATTTTCAATGAGTTTATTAATCCTAGGAAAAACTGATAATGACAATGAAATCACAGCTTCAGAAGGGTAACCTTGGTTACAATTTGGCTTGGTTTCCATGGTTACAAAGAGTACAGCTGAAAGGCTCAAAGAATCACAATTTCCTTTGATTGGTAGATTCTCAAAAATGATGATTTGGAAAGTGACAGAGGATTTAAAAAGAAAACATATTTTTCTTATAAGAAATTAGGCATTGGACGTAATAATAGCATATTGATGATTGGACACACGACAGACCTTTGAAAGTTAATCAAACTTTTGCTTCATTATTAAATATTGGGCAGAATATCTCCATTTTTAACACTATGAATCTGCAAACAAAAATTCCTGCTGCTGATTAACTAGCTAAAGTATATTAGATTGTTTATAATCTACTTTAAATATTAGCTGAAAAATCTATTATTTAACTTACCTAGTGAATGAACCCAGACTAAAATACGTATTTTTTAAAATATCTGTATTATTTTATGGAGTTTAATAGACCAAAAAAAAAAAAAAAGATTGTAATAGAAAGCATAGTAAGAAGGGCCTTTAGAAAACTAGAGTCGAGTGTATCTCTGTAGCTCGTTGCATAATTTGGGTACATCATTTTAGTTGCAAATTGCTTTTCTTCTCACCAAGTAACTAACAGTACACACTATCAAAAATAACACAGAAACAGAAAAACTACCTAAGTTACTGCTTAGGAAACACTATTCTACGTGATTTTAAGAATATCCTGTATGTGCTGAATCCTATGATTTTAAAACATTTTCTTTCAACTTGAAACATAAACTTGAAGAGATGTGTAGACAGTCCAGGAAAAAAATGTGGACAAAGCTTTAGTTTCATCCCTCAAGCCTCAGAAGACTCAGGAAAAACATTCAACACTCTTCAGGGCTTTTTCTCAGAAGGAAAAATGTTCAAAAAAAAAAAAAGAAGGATTGAACGATCTTTCCCAGAGTTAAGTGGGAAAAGCAATGCAATTGAAGACAATGCATTGAAAACAACAACAACACAAATCCTCTGAGAGAGGGGAAGAAGGTGAAATGGGTGCACTAAAGACCATGGATTTAGTAGAGACCTTAATACCAACCTCAGTCCCCTCTACTCTGCATTGCCCTAAACCCTCAAACTCTAACCTCATAGTCAACTGATCAGTCATTCTTGAAATTTTGTGATAAAAATCAATGGTTTTCACTTGTGTTTCATTCCAGTGTGAGGAGAGAGTGTGGAAATGGCTGCTGGAAGAAGTGATGAGAGAATTACCTAGGCTAACCACCTCAGGAGCAAAGGAGGGCCCTAGGGACCACTTTATTTTGAATGCAAGAGCACCCACCACAGAACAGAAGCAGGCTGCACAGCCAACTTAGTGTATGGAAACTTGATACAATATATTTCACACACACACACACAAAAAAAAAAAAAAAAAAAAAAGGAAAAAGGAGCACAAAAAACATATCCTTTATATAAAATATCACAGGACCTAGGTTGAATTCTCCTCTTGAAACTTCGTGGTCTTAGGCAACATAAAAGTAATGCAATGCGAAATAACAGTGTTAAACTGAAGCTTTGTGAATTTTAAATTTGGTTGAAAAATTTACCCACACTGCATCATAACAATTAGAAGACCATGATAGAGAAAAAAGAAAGCAGCATGTCATGCTGCAAATATACCATTATAAAAGGAAGGAATAAAAGAGAAAGAAAGAAACAGATAAAAGAAAGAGAGGAAGGAAAGAGGAAGATGAATGATCAGGGAGATAGCAAGGAATGATGGCATACAAAAATGAAAAAAAAAAATCAGCTCTAGAAGAAAAATATTACCTAACACAATAAAGAAAAATATTGTACTGTTTCTTGGAGAAGAACTTAAAGAAAACACACATTCAAGGTATCAGTATACTAAGTTTACAATAATAAAATAGCAGACTAAAGTGAAAATACAGAGCCAAAACAAAACTGAAGGGGAATTAGCAATATTAAATAATTAAAGAATAATTGGAAAATAACAGGTAAAATAAGTAACATAGATAATATTAAATAACATAAGTAGAACAGATAACATAGCCTTGAGGCTATAAAGTGAATGCAGAGAAACAAGACCAAGTGATTAAAGTAACTAGAAAAAAAAAAAAAAAACTATAGACACAGAGCAGGGAATAAAAGTAAAACCTAAAATCTAGGATAATTCTTGTATGCTAAGTAGAGAACATAATCAATGGGACAAAAAAAATTTCTTAAGAAAGAAATCTAACATATAGTAGTCCACCTCTTGAGATTCAAGGGTAAAGATAGACTTCTTCAGTCATGTAAGCAGTAAAAGCAAGACATTTATGAGGTGGAGAATGCATATTGCCTTTAGACATCCACATGAATATTCAGAGACCATAGAACAGTCTACAGTGTAAAGGGAAATGAAAGTAAACCAAGAATGCTATACTCAACCAATATGCCAAGCAAGTATAAAGGCAACAGAAATTTTCAGATACACCCGAATTAAGAAAATATGAACCCATGAACCCTTCATGAAAACACAGCATTATGACAAATATAACCATCAATGATATGGTAATGTTGTGGTTAAAAGGCTAATGATAAGCTCTAAAAATTCTATATATAAGACTTAGACTTAAATGTTGTTAAGAAATATGATTGTGGAAAACAACTTTTGACTTTATTTAATATGCATGATCAGTTTGTAAGGTTGAGGTTCTAAAAGAATGCAAATAAAACCTTTA
>NW_022320496.1:0-9895 GCF_002776525.5 Piliocolobus tephrosceles
CTGTTTTCTGTCATACTCAGTGGCACATCAAAAAAAAAAAAAAAAAACTATCTCAGAGTGAAATAAATATATAGTTCATATACAATTTCATGATATAACATATTTAATGAACTTGTGTTCACATTAGTAATATTTAAAAGGTATAACATTAGAAATACGGTGCCCCTAATAATGAAGATTTAAAAAAATATACACACCCAAAATAAAACTTTAAATTAAAAATAATAGATATTACTTATATTGCTCTTCTGAATGGAATTTCAAGACTGTTATTAAAAGTATAAAACAAATTAGACTGAGATTGTTAATGTCCTTTTTATTATTATAGAAGGTAAATGCTTTGTTAGAATTAAATTCATCTCAAACTTATTCCTTCAACATGCCAATTAATAGAACAGGATCATGGATTTGTTAATTAAGATGAGATACCTCAGGGAATTGAAATTAATTTTGATGTCCTAATAGATACCCTTATATCAATAAATCTCCCAGATGTTTTGTCAGCATTATACAAAAGTGTATAAAGAGCATTTTTATCTTGATTTTGGCTAAAATGAGAAGGAATTATTCATTTTAGGCTAGTTACAATGTATGAGGTAGATTAATGTAGTTTTCATTAAGACTAATCTCTATGGATATGTTAGAAATTTTAGAGTAAGCTCTCAAACACTATATATCTAAGTCATTTGTTCAAATGTGATCCTGTTTAATAGTTACTGAAAGCTATAACCATCTGGCAGATGTTTTCTGGCCAATGTGAAATGAGTTGAGGGGCTCATTTCTGTTTCTATTGAACACATGTCCAGGTCACCAGAAATACCACCACAATTTGTACCCTAATTAGCAATCTCAACTGTGTTGTGGGTTGCATGGTAATGGAACATGGGCTACTCTCCAAATTTGAATATAAATCTATTCAGATACAAATAGAAATGCCCTTGTAGGGTCAACATCAAGAGAGCTTGCATTTCTGTGTAGTGTAAATTTCAAGAACAAAAAAGATATTTTGGCTTATTCATTTGGCATTTTCTCTGAAAATTCTTCTTTCTCAGTAATAATTGTAGAATACAACACAGAGCATAAGAGTATTGTGGCTTTGGTTCTTAACATTTGGGAAACACAGACCCCTTTGAGAATTTGATAAAAGCTACTGAGCCTTCACCAAAAAATAAATTTTTATATACATACGCCAATATTTGTATATAATTTCAGAGTTTTCACAGAATATCCTTACTTTAGCATAATTAAAAATCTTAAAATATGATCAATATTTTCACTATGATGCATAGGCTAATATCAATAAACAAGGCTTTTCATTGCAATACTAAGGCCAATAAAAATACATCGTAAGAATTTTTAAATAAAAGTCAAGAAAATCTATATCATTTCTTTTACATCCTAGCTAGAATCACACACACACACACACACACACACACACGCACGCACACACACACAAATTCCAGATGATTTCCGAAGTTAATAGTTCTTTAACATCGAAAGTTACATTTAAAAGTCTTTGGTCATATAGGCCACATGTTTATCAAGTCACCTGCATTACATGAGTCCTTCTATTTGGTTCATAAATATCAGACACATACTATGAATGGCTATATAGAATGTTCTTGGCCTGCTCATAGAACCATTGCCAAAGTAGAAAAATAAAACTCATTTAATTGAGGGAAAGCAAGAATTTTCCTTTTATATCAAATGTATGTAATAGTCATGTGGGTGGTGCTATGATCCCAAAGTTTGAGTCCTCTATCTTCCAAATTCATATATTAACATCTTAACCCCCAAGATGATTGTATTTGGAGAAAGGATCTCTGGGAGATGATTAGGTCATGAGGATGAAGGTCTCATGGATGGGATTAGAGTCCAGATATCAAATCTTCCAGTGCCCTCATCTTGGACATCTCAGTCTCCAGAACTGTGAGAAATAAATTTTTGTTGTTTATCAGCTTCTGAGTTTATGGTATTTGTTCTAGCAGCCCAAACACACTAAGACAGTGGGTATGTGGCACTTGGGAAAATTCACTCAAAACCTTTATCGAGTTATAATGAAAGAAACAGGATGGGGAAGTTTCTGTCCTTTTGACAGAAATGAACACAAGGAAATAGTCAGTAATAGCATAGCATGCCAAAAGTTTTGCTGGGGAAGGACAAGTTGGCATGGCAGCCTCTGAGAAATAGATCTAAGAGAGAGCTGAGGGTCTCCGGACTTAGAACTTCTAAAAGGTCATGTGTGTATTTCATTTGGATATAAGTACTTTGTCCAGGACCATGACGGGTCCATAGAAAGACTGTAACAGAGATGTATTGTTGTTAAAAATCCGATTAACAATGGAATTGGTGGTGGTGATGGTGTGCGTGTGCGCGTCTGTGTGTATATGTGTGTGTATAATTTATAGAACATCTGAGTTTTTCGAGTAATCAATGTGGATAATTACTGTTACATTTTATAAAAATTTTTATAGAAATCTGAAGATCAGAAGAGATGTATGAGCTAATATCATAGATTTTTGAGTTGATAGAGATTAGAGCCAGCATGTAGATACAATTGTTCAGGGAGAGGGTATAGAATGAGAAAATTAAAAGGGGGATCAAGGATGAAGCATAGATAACACCAAAATTAAATGTTAGGTAAAAACAAGAAAGCCCTCAGTGTCATAATAGCAAAACTAGGAGGAAACACTATCAAATAAGCTGGAGAAGGAAAGTGATCTGAAACAAGGGATTTGTTAATAGTCAATGCCAAGAGAGGTCAAGTGAGTAAGGATTTCAAAGCATATTTAGGTTTGGCAACCAGAGTGCCATATGTTACCTTGGAAACAGCAGTAGAAGTGATAGACCTTTGAAATAGCAAGTGGAAGCAGATTGCACTTGTGTCAGTAGAGAATGGTGGGTGGTGGGTGGTGAGAGAAAGTTGACAAGGCAAATATTGACACATGTCTTAGGAAGCTTCTACACAGATGAAAGACAAAGCATTTGACATTGCAGAGGTGCAAATTAGGAAAATATTTATTCACATTTTCTGCCGTATGATATTTAAATCCTGAGCAAAGCATTCCACACAGATTTATGATCTTCGTGCCAGGAATAGGAGGTCAAGAAAACATTACAATGAATTACTAGAAATAGTTTATAGAGCCACCTGTCCTCTAAGTTTATCTGCCCAAATTACTTATAAAATGTGTCTGAGGTTAATGAGATAAAGCAGATAAGCCCTGGACATTCCTTAAAACTCCATAGCACTGTCTACTACTTCTGCTTTAACTAGTCTTCTGTGGAACAACTTCCAAAGCTAATGTAACATTTCTCAGATTCTTCTTGGTTATAAAGAAGATAAAATATGAGGGAAAAAATTAAATAGAGATGATGTATAAGCTCTTGCTTCAATTTCCTTATCTACAAATACTTGCAACCAAATCCTGGCCAGATCCTACTACAATTTTCACATTTCTTCCGTGCCATTGTTTTGTTTGTTTTACTTAACAATGGGTTTTCTTCTTGAGTTCTCTTGTACACGAATATGTCCAAATGTAAATGAATTGAAACAGTCCAAATGAATTAGATGAAAATTTACATATTCCTTTTTTCCTATATGTAATAATTTTTAAAATGGAAAACTCTCACATATAGTTCGTTTTTCTTCATTGATTTAAACTGGAAGATTGTCTGACCCTTCGCTTTCCTCTAGCATGCCAATAAGGAGGAGGAGGATGATGGGCTTCTGTGAGATTCCCTATGGTCTCCTCCTTGGGAAATCCTATTTCAGTTATAAATAAAAGATAAATTTATCTTGAATTATTTTCCTCTTACTCTTTTTTTTTAAATTGTTTGATTTCTTATTTCTTTTTATTTTTAAATTTCTGTTTTTAATTTTTTGGGGTACATAGTAGGCTTATATATTTATGGGTAATATAAGATATTTGATACATGCATGCAATGCAATATCCATTACCTCCTTTGTGTTACGAACAATCCAATTATCCTCTCTTATGGAGGGTTATATGTGTACAAAAAAATAGAAAGAAAGAATAAGACCTGGTGTGTGGTAGCACAACAGGATGACTATAATCCCCTCATTCTTTTATCAAGATATCTTGGTGGCAGAGCCACTTAAAGCATTCTGTGTTACTTGATAGACAGGTTTCACACCTCCCCCTGCCTGGATAAAATTACAGATTACTTCTAGATTCAGCATAGACACGAAAATGTAATATTTATACAGTAAAGGGACGAATTATGCTTGCTTATTAATTGAATAAATTTCTTAAAGCTATTATCTTGATAAATGTAAGAAGACAATAAGAGAACTCCTTAAAATTGGCAAATGCCAGGTTTTAAACAGGAACGTGAAAATAATCTTTAGCCTGAGAGGTCAGATGGTACTCCCTTTCTCATTTCACTTTCTGAAGGAACTGCTCACGTGGGATCGCATATTTGTTTAATAAACTATCTGGCTTTCAATGACTTAATGGATCTTTGTTTGTGGAGCAAAATAGGTAATACTGAGTTTTATGTGAATAGCAACCTGTTGATCTAGTTTCTTACTTTATCACTTTTCATTCCTTTTCCAACTTGGGTTATTTTATGGCTCATAATCACTTTCAACTGAAAAACAATCAACAACGTGGCTGGAACCAAATTTTGTAGAAAACATACACAGCATTTATGAAATTAAGAGAAAATTACTCACTGTATCAATTCACTGTAATTAAATCCGTGTGTGTGTGTGCGCGCGCGCATGCAAACCCTTATTGTAGCATCTGATGCAAAATATGTTAAGTGCATGTGAATTTTCTTCCTTCCCTTTTCCTTCTTCAAGTACTCCCTTTCTCACATGAAACAAGGGATGTAGAGATACACCTTAGGCTTATTTTAAGAAAATAATCTTTATTTAAAGTCATTATTCTCTAATAAGAATTATTTTGTTGTGTTTCCCAAACGATGGGTGTACATATTCTAAACGAGGACTGTAGAAAATGGAATAAATTTGAAGGAATTTCCTATTAATGGCTTTTAGGACCTGCTACACCTTGATGGGACTGGTTTCCCACTTCTGAATTCTATCAGTGTGACCCTGGTGATGTAATAAATTTTAAAATCACAGTAGCTCCATTTTACTGGTTAGTGGGGGCATTTTAAGCATAAGACACAACGCATGGAGTCATGCTGGGTTCCTAATTCTGAATTTTTGCTCACACATGAGGCATGGCTTTGCAGGTTGTGCAGTATACAATGTCGTATTATCTATGAGAAGGCTATTCAGTTACACACAGGGCAAAAAATCATTGATTCCAATGATTTTTATGACAGATGAAAGTAACATCTCAGTTCTAACAAAATCAGAAAAGGGTCTCAACGTAGGGATTCCACGACAGATCTTTATTTTAGCCCCATACACACACTCTCTGTCCATCTCCACCCATCCCCACCCTGTTCTCTGCCAAGGGAAACTGACTTCTTTCTCCTACAAAACAAAATTTTCATGTCCTCTGTCTTCTTGTTGGCATTTAGTCAGTGAAGAGCCGGGAGATGGGAAGGTGGGAAGAGAATGAGGTCAGAGTAGTTATTTCCCTGTTTCGATCCCTCTCAAGACAGTCAACTTCCATGACTCTAATCTTCTCGATTCCTATTTTAATTCACATATTTCTCTTTAGGGTTGACTAATAGACTAAGGGGTATTTGTCCTTGGTCCCACACTCACAGATTTATAAATAATGCCTTTGCAAATGAGCATTCTGGATCTTCTTCTGTTTTGAAGGTGTCATCGAGTTTCTATTTGTACCCTGACTGCAGGAGGCCCCTTCCTCATGCACACTCAGGCATTTTATGTCTAGCCCTTCCTTGTGCTCATGCTCCACATTCAGAATCTCAGTTCTACTGATATATGCCTCTGCATCTCCCTAATAGGAAAAAGGAAGCAAGGGGACCATCTAAAAAGAAGTGTAGAGACCGGGCGCGGTGACTCACGCCTATAATCTCAGCACTTTGGGAGGCCGAGGGGTCGGATCACGAGGTCAGAAGATCAAGACCATCCTGGTTAACACAGTGAAACCCCGTCTCTACTTAAAATAAAAATACAAAAAATTAGCCGGGCGTGGTGGCGGGCGCCTGTAGTCCCAGCTACTCTGGAGACTGAGGCAGGAGAATGGCGTGAACCTGGGAGGCGGAGCTTGCAGTGAGCCGAGATGGCGCCACTGCACTCCAGCCTGGGTGACACAGCGAGACTCCGTCACAAAAAAAAAAAAAAAAAAAAAAGTATAGTAGAAAATCTAGCAGATATGCTTATGTTCATCTTCAATTAGGAGAGAAATAAAAATTCCTAGACATTCCCTTTTGCTGTGAGAAATGCTACTACAGATTGCAAAACAATAAATATTTTGATTTTAAATTTGTTTAACGTGCTTAGTGCTCAAAACATGATATCAAACCATATAAAAGTTTTAAAATATGAGTTTTATATTCCATTTTCCAAACTCTGATTCCATTGTCTTTTTTAACAATTTATTCCTTTCTCTTGGGATAGATGCCAGAAAATAATCTTAAAATGCTCTAAAAATATTCAACTTTCTAAATATTATAAATACATAGAAACACTTATAAGATTAACCTAACATGATGCTTCAGATTCTTAATTTATCAATTTAACAGTATCCATTTATTCTCAATATAGATTAGCTATCTAAGGAGATTACACTTTCTCCATATACATGTGTGTGTACACATACACAACGCTGTTATGTTTTCAAGGTTTATATAATTTATCTTCTATTATTTATGTATAACCAAGACCTTTGGATTTCATCCATAGGTGGATTACAAAAAGTGAAGACCAATAATATTATTTATAATATAATGGCATACAATACTTCAGAACAAAGTTACATGAAAGAAAAAAGTACAAGTAACCTTAAGCTACTAAATATGAACCACTAAAGGGAAAATATTCTCAGCATTAAGGTCAAATTAATTCTGTTTTCAGGTCACCAATTGCTCAGAATCATGAGTGTGCCCGTTTCTCCACCTTGAACTGCAAATCTAGTTATATATAATTTTAAATGAAAGATAATTTAAAATAATTGTATAGTCATCAATATATCATACACAAACATAGCGTTATTTATGTTAAATTTTCAATGAGTTTATTAATCCTAGGAAAAACTGATAATGACAATGAAATCACAGCTTCAGAAGGGTAACCTTGGTTACAATTTGGCTTGGTTTCCATGGTTACAAAGAGTACAGCTGAAAGGCTCAAAGAATCACAATTTCCTTTGATTGGTAGATTCTCAAAAATGATGATTTGGAAAGTGACAGAGGATTTAAAAAGAAAACATATTTTTCTTATAAGAAATTAGGCATTGGACGTAATAATAGCATATTGATGATTGGACACACGACAGACCTTTGAAAGTTAATCAAACTTTTGCTTCATTATTAAATATTGGGCAGAATATCTCCATTTTTAACACTATGAATCTGCAAACAAAAATTCCTGCTGCTGATTAACTAGCTAAAGTATATTAGATTGTTTATAATCTACTTTAAATATTAGCTGAAAAATCTATTATTTAACTTACCTAGTGAATGAACCCAGACTAAAATACGTATTTTTTAAAATATCTGTATTATTTTATGGAGTTTAATAGACCAAAAAAAAAAAAAAAAGATTGTAATAGAAAGCATAGTAAGAAGGGCCTTTAGAAAACTAGAGTCGAGTGTATCTCTGTAGCTCGTTGCATAATTTGGGTACATCATTTTAGTTGCAAATTGCTTTTCTTCTCACCAAGTAACTAACAGTACACACTATCAAAAATAACACAGAAACAGAAAAACTACCTAAGTTACTGCTTAGGAAACACTATTCTACGTGATTTTAAGAATATCCTGTATGTGCTGAATCCTATGATTTTAAAACATTTTCTTTCAACTTGAAACATAAACTTGAAGAGATGTGTAGACAGTCCAGGAAAAAAATGTGGACAAAGCTTTAGTTTCATCCCTCAAGCCTCAGAAGACTCAGGAAAAACATTCAACACTCTTCAGGGCTTTTTCTCAGAAGGAAAAATGTTCAAAAAAAAAAAAAGAAGGATTGAACGATCTTTCCCAGAGTTAAGTGGGAAAAGCAATGCAATTGAAGACAATGCATTGAAAACAACAACAACACAAATCCTCTGAGAGAGGGGAAGAAGGTGAAATGGGTGCACTAAAGACCATGGATTTAGTAGAGACCTTAATACCAACCTCAGTCCCCTCTACTCTGCATTGCCCTAAACCCTCAAACTCTAACCTCATAGTCAACTGATCAGTCATTCTTGAAATTTTGTGATAAAAATCAATGGTTTTCACTTGTGTTTCATTCCAGTGTGAGGAGAGAGTGTGGAAATGGCTGCTGGAAGAAGTGATGAGAGAATTACCTAGGCTAACCACCTCAGGAGCAAAGGAGGGCCCTAGGGACCACTTTATTTTGAATGCAAGAGCACCCACCACAGAACAGAAGCAGGCTGCACAGCCAACTTAGTGTATGGAAACTTGATACAATATATTTCACACACACACACACAAAAAAAAAAAAAAAAAAAAAAGGAAAAAGGAGCACAAAAAACATATCCTTTATATAAAATATCACAGGACCTAGGTTGAATTCTCCTCTTGAAACTTCGTGGTCTTAGGCAACATAAAAGTAATGCAATGCGAAATAACAGTGTTAAACTGAAGCTTTGTGAATTTTAAATTTGGTTGAAAAATTTACCCACACTGCATCATAACAATTAGAAGACCATGATAGAGAAAAAAGAAAGCAGCATGTCATGCTGCAAATATACCATTATAAAAGGAAGGAATAAAAGAGAAAGAAAGAAACAGATAAAAGAAAGAGAGGAAGGAAAGAGGAAGATGAATGATCAGGGAGATAGCAAGGAATGATGGCATACAAAAATGAAAAAAAAAAATCAGCTCTAGAAGAAAAATATTACCTAACACAATAAAGAAAAATATTGTACTGTTTCTTGGAGAAGAACTTAAAGAAAACACACATTCAAGGTATCAGTATACTAAGTTTACAATAATAAAATAGCAGACTAAAGTGAAAATACAGAGCCAAAACAAAACTGAAGGGGAATTAGCAATATTAAATAATTAAAGAATAATTGGAAAATAACAGGTAAAATAAGTAACATAGATAATATTAAATAACATAAGTAGAACAGATAACATAGCCTTGAGGCTATAAAGTGAATGCAGAGAAACAAGACCAAGTGATTAAAGTAACTAGAAAAAAAAAAAAAAAACTATAGACACAGAGCAGGGAATAAAAGTAAAACCTAAAATCTAGGATAATTCTTGTATGCTAAGTAGAGAACATAATCAATGGGACAAAAAAAATTTCTTAAGAAAGAAATCTAACATATAGTAGTCCACCTCTTGAGATTCAAGGGTAAAGATAGACTTCTTCAGTCATGTAAGCAGTAAAAGCAAGACATTTATGAGGTGGAGAATGCATATTGCCTTTAGACATCCACATGAATATTCAGAGACCATAGAACAGTCTACAGTGTAAAGGGAAATGAAAGTAAACCAAGAATGCTATACTCAACCAATATGCCAAGCAAGTATAAAGGCAACAGAAATTTTCAGATACACCCGAATTAAGAAAATATGAACCCATGAACCCTTCATGAAAACACAGCATTATGACAAATATAACCATCAATGATATGGTAATGTTGTGGTTAAAAGGCTAATGATAAGCTCTAAAAATTCTATATATAAGACTTAGACTTAAATGTTGTTAAGAAATATGATTGTGGAAAACAACTTTTGACTTTATTTAATATGCATGATCAGTTTGTAAGGTTGAGGTTCTAAAAGAATGCAAATAAAACCTTTA
>NW_022320497.1:0-9895 GCF_002776525.5 Piliocolobus tephrosceles
TAAAGGTTTTATTTGCATTCTTTTAGAACCTCAACCTTACAAACTGATCATGCATATTAAATAAAGTCAAAAGTTGTTTTCCACAATCATATTTCTTAACAACATTTAAGTCTAAGTCTTATATATAGAATTTTTAGAGCTTATCATTAGCCTTTTAACCACAACATTACCATATCATTGATGGTTATATTTGTCATAATGCTGTGTTTTCATGAAGGGTTCATGGGTTCATATTTTCTTAATTCGGGTGTATCTGAAAATTTCTGTTGCCTTTATACTTGCTTGGCATATTGGTTGAGTATAGCATTCTTGGTTTACTTTCATTTCCCTTTACACTGTAGACTGTTCTATGGTCTCTGAATATTCATGTGGATGTCTAAAGGCAATATGCATTCTCCACCTCATAAATGTCTTGCTTTTACTGCTTACATGACTGAAGAAGTCTATCTTTACCCTTGAATCTCAAGAGGTGGACTACTATATGTTAGATTTCTTTCTTAAGAAATTTTTTTTGTCCCATTGATTATGTTCTCTACTTAGCATACAAGAATTATCCTAGATTTTAGGTTTTACTTTTATTCCCTGCTCTGTGTCTATAGTTTTTTTTTTTTTTTTCTAGTTACTTTAATCACTTGGTCTTGTTTCTCTGCATTCACTTTATAGCCTCAAGGCTATGTTATCTGTTCTACTTATGTTATTTAATATTATCTATGTTACTTATTTTACCTGTTATTTTCCAATTATTCTTTAATTATTTAATATTGCTAATTCCCCTTCAGTTTTGTTTTGGCTCTGTATTTTCACTTTAGTCTGCTATTTTATTATTGTAAACTTAGTATACTGATACCTTGAATGTGTGTTTTCTTTAAGTTCTTCTCCAAGAAACAGTACAATATTTTTCTTTATTGTGTTAGGTAATATTTTTCTTCTAGAGCTGATTTTTTTTTTTCATTTTTGTATGCCATCATTCCTTGCTATCTCCCTGATCATTCATCTTCCTCTTTCCTTCCTCTCTTTCTTTTATCTGTTTCTTTCTTTCTCTTTTATTCCTTCCTTTTATAATGGTATATTTGCAGCATGACATGCTGCTTTCTTTTTTCTCTATCATGGTCTTCTAATTGTTATGATGCAGTGTGGGTAAATTTTTCAACCAAATTTAAAATTCACAAAGCTTCAGTTTAACACTGTTATTTCGCATTGCATTACTTTTATGTTGCCTAAGACCACGAAGTTTCAAGAGGAGAATTCAACCTAGGTCCTGTGATATTTTATATAAAGGATATGTTTTTTGTGCTCCTTTTTCCTTTTTTTTTTTTTTTTTTTTTTGTGTGTGTGTGTGTGAAATATATTGTATCAAGTTTCCATACACTAAGTTGGCTGTGCAGCCTGCTTCTGTTCTGTGGTGGGTGCTCTTGCATTCAAAATAAAGTGGTCCCTAGGGCCCTCCTTTGCTCCTGAGGTGGTTAGCCTAGGTAATTCTCTCATCACTTCTTCCAGCAGCCATTTCCACACTCTCTCCTCACACTGGAATGAAACACAAGTGAAAACCATTGATTTTTATCACAAAATTTCAAGAATGACTGATCAGTTGACTATGAGGTTAGAGTTTGAGGGTTTAGGGCAATGCAGAGTAGAGGGGACTGAGGTTGGTATTAAGGTCTCTACTAAATCCATGGTCTTTAGTGCACCCATTTCACCTTCTTCCCCTCTCTCAGAGGATTTGTGTTGTTGTTGTTTTCAATGCATTGTCTTCAATTGCATTGCTTTTCCCACTTAACTCTGGGAAAGATCGTTCAATCCTTCTTTTTTTTTTTTTGAACATTTTTCCTTCTGAGAAAAAGCCCTGAAGAGTGTTGAATGTTTTTCCTGAGTCTTCTGAGGCTTGAGGGATGAAACTAAAGCTTTGTCCACATTTTTTTCCTGGACTGTCTACACATCTCTTCAAGTTTATGTTTCAAGTTGAAAGAAAATGTTTTAAAATCATAGGATTCAGCACATACAGGATATTCTTAAAATCACGTAGAATAGTGTTTCCTAAGCAGTAACTTAGGTAGTTTTTCTGTTTCTGTGTTATTTTTGATAGTGTGTACTGTTAGTTACTTGGTGAGAAGAAAAGCAATTTGCAACTAAAATGATGTACCCAAATTATGCAACGAGCTACAGAGATACACTCGACTCTAGTTTTCTAAAGGCCCTTCTTACTATGCTTTCTATTACAATCTTTTTTTTTTTTTTTGGTCTATTAAACTCCATAAAATAATACAGATATTTTAAAAAATACGTATTTTAGTCTGGGTTCATTCACTAGGTAAGTTAAATAATAGATTTTTCAGCTAATATTTAAAGTAGATTATAAACAATCTAATATACTTTAGCTAGTTAATCAGCAGCAGGAATTTTTGTTTGCAGATTCATAGTGTTAAAAATGGAGATATTCTGCCCAATATTTAATAATGAAGCAAAAGTTTGATTAACTTTCAAAGGTCTGTCGTGTGTCCAATCATCAATATGCTATTATTACGTCCAATGCCTAATTTCTTATAAGAAAAATATGTTTTCTTTTTAAATCCTCTGTCACTTTCCAAATCATCATTTTTGAGAATCTACCAATCAAAGGAAATTGTGATTCTTTGAGCCTTTCAGCTGTACTCTTTGTAACCATGGAAACCAAGCCAAATTGTAACCAAGGTTACCCTTCTGAAGCTGTGATTTCATTGTCATTATCAGTTTTTCCTAGGATTAATAAACTCATTGAAAATTTAACATAAATAACGCTATGTTTGTGTATGATATATTGATGACTATACAATTATTTTAAATTATCTTTCATTTAAAATTATATATAACTAGATTTGCAGTTCAAGGTGGAGAAACGGGCACACTCATGATTCTGAGCAATTGGTGACCTGAAAACAGAATTAATTTGACCTTAATGCTGAGAATATTTTCCCTTTAGTGGTTCATATTTAGTAGCTTAAGGTTACTTGTACTTTTTTCTTTCATGTAACTTTGTTCTGAAGTATTGTATGCCATTATATTATAAATAATATTATTGGTCTTCACTTTTTGTAATCCACCTATGGATGAAATCCAAAGGTCTTGGTTATACATAAATAATAGAAGATAAATTATATAAACCTTGAAAACATAACAGCGTTGTGTATGTGTACACACACATGTATATGGAGAAAGTGTAATCTCCTTAGATAGCTAATCTATATTGAGAATAAATGGATACTGTTAAATTGATAAATTAAGAATCTGAAGCATCATGTTAGGTTAATCTTATAAGTGTTTCTATGTATTTATAATATTTAGAAAGTTGAATATTTTTAGAGCATTTTAAGATTATTTTCTGGCATCTATCCCAAGAGAAAGGAATAAATTGTTAAAAAAGACAATGGAATCAGAGTTTGGAAAATGGAATATAAAACTCATATTTTAAAACTTTTATATGGTTTGATATCATGTTTTGAGCACTAAGCACGTTAAACAAATTTAAAATCAAAATATTTATTGTTTTGCAATCTGTAGTAGCATTTCTCACAGCAAAAGGGAATGTCTAGGAATTTTTATTTCTCTCCTAATTGAAGATGAACATAAGCATATCTGCTAGATTTTCTACTATACTTTTTTTTTTTTTTTTTTTTTTGTGACGGAGTCTCGCTGTGTCACCCAGGCTGGAGTGCAGTGGCGCCATCTCGGCTCACTGCAAGCTCCGCCTCCCAGGTTCACGCCATTCTCCTGCCTCAGTCTCCAGAGTAGCTGGGACTACAGGCGCCCGCCACCACGCCCGGCTAATTTTTTGTATTTTTATTTTAAGTAGAGACGGGGTTTCACTGTGTTAACCAGGATGGTCTTGATCTTCTGACCTCGTGATCCGACCCCTCGGCCTCCCAAAGTGCTGAGATTATAGGCGTGAGTCACCGCGCCCGGTCTCTACACTTCTTTTTAGATGGTCCCCTTGCTTCCTTTTTCCTATTAGGGAGATGCAGAGGCATATATCAGTAGAACTGAGATTCTGAATGTGGAGCATGAGCACAAGGAAGGGCTAGACATAAAATGCCTGAGTGTGCATGAGGAAGGGGCCTCCTGCAGTCAGGGTACAAATAGAAACTCGATGACACCTTCAAAACAGAAGAAGATCCAGAATGCTCATTTGCAAAGGCATTATTTATAAATCTGTGAGTGTGGGACCAAGGACAAATACCCCTTAGTCTATTAGTCAACCCTAAAGAGAAATATGTGAATTAAAATAGGAATCGAGAAGATTAGAGTCATGGAAGTTGACTGTCTTGAGAGGGATCGAAACAGGGAAATAACTACTCTGACCTCATTCTCTTCCCACCTTCCCATCTCCCGGCTCTTCACTGACTAAATGCCAACAAGAAGACAGAGGACATGAAAATTTTGTTTTGTAGGAGAAAGAAGTCAGTTTCCCTTGGCAGAGAACAGGGTGGGGATGGGTGGAGATGGACAGAGAGTGTGTGTATGGGGCTAAAATAAAGATCTGTCGTGGAATCCCTACGTTGAGACCCTTTTCTGATTTTGTTAGAACTGAGATGTTACTTTCATCTGTCATAAAAATCATTGGAATCAATGATTTTTTGCCCTGTGTGTAACTGAATAGCCTTCTCATAGATAATACGACATTGTATACTGCACAACCTGCAAAGCCATGCCTCATGTGTGAGCAAAAATTCAGAATTAGGAACCCAGCATGACTCCATGCGTTGTGTCTTATGCTTAAAATGCCCCCACTAACCAGTAAAATGGAGCTACTGTGATTTTAAAATTTATTACATCACCAGGGTCACACTGATAGAATTCAGAAGTGGGAAACCAGTCCCATCAAGGTGTAGCAGGTCCTAAAAGCCATTAATAGGAAATTCCTTCAAATTTATTCCATTTTCTACAGTCCTCGTTTAGAATATGTACACCCATCGTTTGGGAAACACAACAAAATAATTCTTATTAGAGAATAATGACTTTAAATAAAGATTATTTTCTTAAAATAAGCCTAAGGTGTATCTCTACATCCCTTGTTTCATGTGAGAAAGGGAGTACTTGAAGAAGGAAAAGGGAAGGAAGAAAATTCACATGCACTTAACATATTTTGCATCAGATGCTACAATAAGGGTTTGCATGCGCGCGCGCACACACACACACGGATTTAATTACAGTGAATTGATACAGTGAGTAATTTTCTCTTAATTTCATAAATGCTGTGTATGTTTTCTACAAAATTTGGTTCCAGCCACGTTGTTGATTGTTTTTCAGTTGAAAGTGATTATGAGCCATAAAATAACCCAAGTTGGAAAAGGAATGAAAAGTGATAAAGTAAGAAACTAGATCAACAGGTTGCTATTCACATAAAACTCAGTATTACCTATTTTGCTCCACAAACAAAGATCCATTAAGTCATTGAAAGCCAGATAGTTTATTAAACAAATATGCGATCCCACGTGAGCAGTTCCTTCAGAAAGTGAAATGAGAAAGGGAGTACCATCTGACCTCTCAGGCTAAAGATTATTTTCACGTTCCTGTTTAAAACCTGGCATTTGCCAATTTTAAGGAGTTCTCTTATTGTCTTCTTACATTTATCAAGATAATAGCTTTAAGAAATTTATTCAATTAATAAGCAAGCATAATTCGTCCCTTTACTGTATAAATATTACATTTTCGTGTCTATGCTGAATCTAGAAGTAATCTGTAATTTTATCCAGGCAGGGGGAGGTGTGAAACCTGTCTATCAAGTAACACAGAATGCTTTAAGTGGCTCTGCCACCAAGATATCTTGATAAAAGAATGAGGGGATTATAGTCATCCTGTTGTGCTACCACACACCAGGTCTTATTCTTTCTTTCTATTTTTTTGTACACATATAACCCTCCATAAGAGAGGATAATTGGATTGTTCGTAACACAAAGGAGGTAATGGATATTGCATTGCATGCATGTATCAAATATCTTATATTACCCATAAATATATAAGCCTACTATGTACCCCAAAAAATTAAAAACAGAAATTTAAAAATAAAAAGAAATAAGAAATCAAACAATTTAAAAAAAAAGAGTAAGAGGAAAATAATTCAAGATAAATTTATCTTTTATTTATAACTGAAATAGGATTTCCCAAGGAGGAGACCATAGGGAATCTCACAGAAGCCCATCATCCTCCTCCTCCTTATTGGCATGCTAGAGGAAAGCGAAGGGTCAGACAATCTTCCAGTTTAAATCAATGAAGAAAAACGAACTATATGTGAGAGTTTTCCATTTTAAAAATTATTACATATAGGAAAAAAGGAATATGTAAATTTTCATCTAATTCATTTGGACTGTTTCAATTCATTTACATTTGGACATATTCGTGTACAAGAGAACTCAAGAAGAAAACCCATTGTTAAGTAAAACAAACAAAACAATGGCACGGAAGAAATGTGAAAATTGTAGTAGGATCTGGCCAGGATTTGGTTGCAAGTATTTGTAGATAAGGAAATTGAAGCAAGAGCTTATACATCATCTCTATTTAATTTTTTCCCTCATATTTTATCTTCTTTATAACCAAGAAGAATCTGAGAAATGTTACATTAGCTTTGGAAGTTGTTCCACAGAAGACTAGTTAAAGCAGAAGTAGTAGACAGTGCTATGGAGTTTTAAGGAATGTCCAGGGCTTATCTGCTTTATCTCATTAACCTCAGACACATTTTATAAGTAATTTGGGCAGATAAACTTAGAGGACAGGTGGCTCTATAAACTATTTCTAGTAATTCATTGTAATGTTTTCTTGACCTCCTATTCCTGGCACGAAGATCATAAATCTGTGTGGAATGCTTTGCTCAGGATTTAAATATCATACGGCAGAAAATGTGAATAAATATTTTCCTAATTTGCACCTCTGCAATGTCAAATGCTTTGTCTTTCATCTGTGTAGAAGCTTCCTAAGACATGTGTCAATATTTGCCTTGTCAACTTTCTCTCACCACCCACCACCCACCATTCTCTACTGACACAAGTGCAATCTGCTTCCACTTGCTATTTCAAAGGTCTATCACTTCTACTGCTGTTTCCAAGGTAACATATGGCACTCTGGTTGCCAAACCTAAATATGCTTTGAAATCCTTACTCACTTGACCTCTCTTGGCATTGACTATTAACAAATCCCTTGTTTCAGATCACTTTCCTTCTCCAGCTTATTTGATAGTGTTTCCTCCTAGTTTTGCTATTATGACACTGAGGGCTTTCTTGTTTTTACCTAACATTTAATTTTGGTGTTATCTATGCTTCATCCTTGATCCCCCTTTTAATTTTCTCATTCTATACCCTCTCCCTGAACAATTGTATCTACATGCTGGCTCTAATCTCTATCAACTCAAAAATCTATGATATTAGCTCATACATCTCTTCTGATCTTCAGATTTCTATAAAAATTTTTATAAAATGTAACAGTAATTATCCACATTGATTACTCGAAAAACTCAGATGTTCTATAAATTATACACACACATATACACACAGACGCGCACACGCACACCATCACCACCACCAATTCCATTGTTAATCGGATTTTTAACAACAATACATCTCTGTTACAGTCTTTCTATGGACCCGTCATGGTCCTGGACAAAGTACTTATATCCAAATGAAATACACACATGACCTTTTAGAAGTTCTAAGTCCGGAGACCCTCAGCTCTCTCTTAGATCTATTTCTCAGAGGCTGCCATGCCAACTTGTCCTTCCCCAGCAAAACTTTTGGCATGCTATGCTATTACTGACTATTTCCTTGTGTTCATTTCTGTCAAAAGGACAGAAACTTCCCCATCCTGTTTCTTTCATTATAACTCGATAAAGGTTTTGAGTGAATTTTCCCAAGTGCCACATACCCACTGTCTTAGTGTGTTTGGGCTGCTAGAACAAATACCATAAACTCAGAAGCTGATAAACAACAAAAATTTATTTCTCACAGTTCTGGAGACTGAGATGTCCAAGATGAGGGCACTGGAAGATTTGATATCTGGACTCTAATCCCATCCATGAGACCTTCATCCTCATGACCTAATCATCTCCCAGAGATCCTTTCTCCAAATACAATCATCTTGGGGGTTAAGATGTTAATATATGAATTTGGAAGATAGAGGACTCAAACTTTGGGATCATAGCACCACCCACATGACTATTACATACATTTGATATAAAAGGAAAATTCTTGCTTTCCCTCAATTAAATGAGTTTTATTTTTCTACTTTGGCAATGGTTCTATGAGCAGGCCAAGAACATTCTATATAGCCATTCATAGTATGTGTCTGATATTTATGAACCAAATAGAAGGACTCATGTAATGCAGGTGACTTGATAAACATGTGGCCTATATGACCAAAGACTTTTAAATGTAACTTTCGATGTTAAAGAACTATTAACTTCGGAAATCATCTGGAATTTGTGTGTGTGTGCGTGCGTGTGTGTGTGTGTGTGTGTGTGTGTGTGATTCTAGCTAGGATGTAAAAGAAATGATATAGATTTTCTTGACTTTTATTTAAAAATTCTTACGATGTATTTTTATTGGCCTTAGTATTGCAATGAAAAGCCTTGTTTATTGATATTAGCCTATGCATCATAGTGAAAATATTGATCATATTTTAAGATTTTTAATTATGCTAAAGTAAGGATATTCTGTGAAAACTCTGAAATTATATACAAATATTGGCGTATGTATATAAAAATTTATTTTTTGGTGAAGGCTCAGTAGCTTTTATCAAATTCTCAAAGGGGTCTGTGTTTCCCAAATGTTAAGAACCAAAGCCACAATACTCTTATGCTCTGTGTTGTATTCTACAATTATTACTGAGAAAGAAGAATTTTCAGAGAAAATGCCAAATGAATAAGCCAAAATATCTTTTTTGTTCTTGAAATTTACACTACACAGAAATGCAAGCTCTCTTGATGTTGACCCTACAAGGGCATTTCTATTTGTATCTGAATAGATTTATATTCAAATTTGGAGAGTAGCCCATGTTCCATTACCATGCAACCCACAACACAGTTGAGATTGCTAATTAGGGTACAAATTGTGGTGGTATTTCTGGTGACCTGGACATGTGTTCAATAGAAACAGAAATGAGCCCCTCAACTCATTTCACATTGGCCAGAAAACATCTGCCAGATGGTTATAGCTTTCAGTAACTATTAAACAGGATCACATTTGAACAAATGACTTAGATATATAGTGTTTGAGAGCTTACTCTAAAATTTCTAACATATCCATAGAGATTAGTCTTAATGAAAACTACATTAATCTACCTCATACATTGTAACTAGCCTAAAATGAATAATTCCTTCTCATTTTAGCCAAAATCAAGATAAAAATGCTCTTTATACACTTTTGTATAATGCTGACAAAACATCTGGGAGATTTATTGATATAAGGGTATCTATTAGGACATCAAAATTAATTTCAATTCCCTGAGGTATCTCATCTTAATTAACAAATCCATGATCCTGTTCTATTAATTGGCATGTTGAAGGAATAAGTTTGAGATGAATTTAATTCTAACAAAGCATTTACCTTCTATAATAATAAAAAGGACATTAACAATCTCAGTCTAATTTGTTTTATACTTTTAATAACAGTCTTGAAATTCCATTCAGAAGAGCAATATAAGTAATATCTATTATTTTTAATTTAAAGTTTTATTTTGGGTGTGTATATTTTTTTAAATCTTCATTATTAGGGGCACCGTATTTCTAATGTTATACCTTTTAAATATTACTAATGTGAACACAAGTTCATTAAATATGTTATATCATGAAATTGTATATGAACTATATATTTATTTCACTCTGAGATAGTTTTTTTTTTTTTTTTTTTGATGTGCCACTGAGTATGACAGAAAACAG
>NW_022320498.1:0-1501 GCF_002776525.5 Piliocolobus tephrosceles
GCTAGTTTTTTGTAATTTTAGTAGAGACGGGGTTTCACCGTGTTAGCCAGGATGGTCTCGATCTCCTGACCTTGTGATCCGCCCGCCTCGGCCTCCCAAAGTGCTGGGATTCCAGGCGTGAGCGACCGCGCCCAGCCAGGCCCAGTCTCCTTCTTGCCAGGCATCAGAGCTTCACAAACTGTCAAATGGGTGCAGTGGTAACTTCTGTCTCCCAGAGGCGAGGAGTAGGGACGGGGAGGGGAGGGTGCGGAAAAGGAGGAGGAGGAGTAGGGAGGAGGGGGAGGAGGAGGAAACGGAGGAGGAGGAAAAGGAGGAGGAGGAGCTGCAAGCTACTGGCTCAAGTGGTAAACTCCGTGCCCTGAGGCACCAAGGGTCTGTCTTGGCAGCTGCAGCCCTGGGTGGCTCCGGTCCGAGCACCCTGCTCCTTCTCACACAGCTGTGCCGGCCGACGATGATTGTCGGGGGCGCGTCAGGGCCTCGGGGGCCGGGAAAAGAGAGACGCCTGGAGTAGGTGACTTGGGTCTTTTGCTCCGTCCTGGCCCTGCCTGTCCTGCACACGCTGGGTCCCGGATGACGAGCGCTGGTCAGTGCTGGGTTCACAGCTGGGCCGTTCCTCTTTCCTCCGAGGTATCCGGTGATGCAGAGGCTGTTTCCCCGCATCCCAGCCATGAAAGACCCCATCGGTGACACCTTCCAAGACGACAAGCTGGTATGTTCCGTGTTCCGCCGCGGGAGGGGTCTGCGGGCGTGCTGGCCGGTTTGGGAGGCCCAGGTGGGCGGACCGCTTGAGGCCAGGAACTCACGACCAGCCTGGCCAACGTGGAGAAACTCCGTCCTTTCTAAAAATACAAAATTCGCCGGGCGTGGTGGTGTGTGCACCTGTCATCCCCGCTACTTGGGAGGCTGAGGGAGGAGGATCACTTGAACCTGGGAGGTGGAGGCCGCGGTGAACTACGATCGAGCCGCTGCACCGCAGCCTGGGCGACCACAGTGAGACGCCCTGGACTAGGCGGCTGGGAAAACGTGCAGGATGAAGGCAGTGGGGGGACACTGGGCTCCCAGCCCACCGTGATCACGGGCTGTCTCCGTGCCCTGCACACCAGGACACAGCAGATTTTTGTTTTTTTTTTTTTAATTGTGAGACGGAGTTTTGCTCTTCTTGTCCAGGCTGGAGTGCAGTGGCGTGATCTCAGCTCACCGCAACCTCCACCTTCCCGGTTCAGGGTTCAGGCAATTCTCCTGCCTCAGCCTCCCGAGTAGCTGGGATGACAGGCGTGCACCGACCCACCCAGCTGATCGTGGATTTTTTTTTTTTTTTTTTTTTTTTGATCCGCTCACCTTGGCCTCACAAAGTGCTGGCATTACAGGCGTGAGCCGCCTTGCCCAGTGCTTGAATTGTATTTTTTAAAATTTTATTATTATTATTATTATTATTACTGTTTTTTTTAAGACGGAGTCTCACTATGTTATTATTATTACCATTTTTTTTGAGACGGAGTCT
>NW_022320499.1:0-9895 GCF_002776525.5 Piliocolobus tephrosceles
TAAAGGTTTTATTTGCATTCTTTTAGAACCTCAACCTTACAAACTGATCATGCATATTAAATAAAGTCAAAAGTTGTTTTCCACAATCATATTTCTTAACAACATTTAAGTCTAAGTCTTATATATAGAATTTTTAGAGCTTATCATTAGCCTTTTAACCACAACATTACCATATCATTGATGGTTATATTTGTCATAATGCTGTGTTTTCATGAAGGGTTCATGGGTTCATATTTTCTTAATTCGGGTGTATCTGAAAATTTCTGTTGCCTTTATACTTGCTTGGCATATTGGTTGAGTATAGCATTCTTGGTTTACTTTCATTTCCCTTTACACTGTAGACTGTTCTATGGTCTCTGAATATTCATGTGGATGTCTAAAGGCAATATGCATTCTCCACCTCATAAATGTCTTGCTTTTACTGCTTACATGACTGAAGAAGTCTATCTTTACCCTTGAATCTCAAGAGGTGGACTACTATATGTTAGATTTCTTTCTTAAGAAATTTTTTTTGTCCCATTGATTATGTTCTCTACTTAGCATACAAGAATTATCCTAGATTTTAGGTTTTACTTTTATTCCCTGCTCTGTGTCTATAGTTTTTTTTTTTTTTTTCTAGTTACTTTAATCACTTGGTCTTGTTTCTCTGCATTCACTTTATAGCCTCAAGGCTATGTTATCTGTTCTACTTATGTTATTTAATATTATCTATGTTACTTATTTTACCTGTTATTTTCCAATTATTCTTTAATTATTTAATATTGCTAATTCCCCTTCAGTTTTGTTTTGGCTCTGTATTTTCACTTTAGTCTGCTATTTTATTATTGTAAACTTAGTATACTGATACCTTGAATGTGTGTTTTCTTTAAGTTCTTCTCCAAGAAACAGTACAATATTTTTCTTTATTGTGTTAGGTAATATTTTTCTTCTAGAGCTGATTTTTTTTTTTCATTTTTGTATGCCATCATTCCTTGCTATCTCCCTGATCATTCATCTTCCTCTTTCCTTCCTCTCTTTCTTTTATCTGTTTCTTTCTTTCTCTTTTATTCCTTCCTTTTATAATGGTATATTTGCAGCATGACATGCTGCTTTCTTTTTTCTCTATCATGGTCTTCTAATTGTTATGATGCAGTGTGGGTAAATTTTTCAACCAAATTTAAAATTCACAAAGCTTCAGTTTAACACTGTTATTTCGCATTGCATTACTTTTATGTTGCCTAAGACCACGAAGTTTCAAGAGGAGAATTCAACCTAGGTCCTGTGATATTTTATATAAAGGATATGTTTTTTGTGCTCCTTTTTCCTTTTTTTTTTTTTTTTTTTTTTGTGTGTGTGTGTGTGAAATATATTGTATCAAGTTTCCATACACTAAGTTGGCTGTGCAGCCTGCTTCTGTTCTGTGGTGGGTGCTCTTGCATTCAAAATAAAGTGGTCCCTAGGGCCCTCCTTTGCTCCTGAGGTGGTTAGCCTAGGTAATTCTCTCATCACTTCTTCCAGCAGCCATTTCCACACTCTCTCCTCACACTGGAATGAAACACAAGTGAAAACCATTGATTTTTATCACAAAATTTCAAGAATGACTGATCAGTTGACTATGAGGTTAGAGTTTGAGGGTTTAGGGCAATGCAGAGTAGAGGGGACTGAGGTTGGTATTAAGGTCTCTACTAAATCCATGGTCTTTAGTGCACCCATTTCACCTTCTTCCCCTCTCTCAGAGGATTTGTGTTGTTGTTGTTTTCAATGCATTGTCTTCAATTGCATTGCTTTTCCCACTTAACTCTGGGAAAGATCGTTCAATCCTTCTTTTTTTTTTTTTGAACATTTTTCCTTCTGAGAAAAAGCCCTGAAGAGTGTTGAATGTTTTTCCTGAGTCTTCTGAGGCTTGAGGGATGAAACTAAAGCTTTGTCCACATTTTTTTCCTGGACTGTCTACACATCTCTTCAAGTTTATGTTTCAAGTTGAAAGAAAATGTTTTAAAATCATAGGATTCAGCACATACAGGATATTCTTAAAATCACGTAGAATAGTGTTTCCTAAGCAGTAACTTAGGTAGTTTTTCTGTTTCTGTGTTATTTTTGATAGTGTGTACTGTTAGTTACTTGGTGAGAAGAAAAGCAATTTGCAACTAAAATGATGTACCCAAATTATGCAACGAGCTACAGAGATACACTCGACTCTAGTTTTCTAAAGGCCCTTCTTACTATGCTTTCTATTACAATCTTTTTTTTTTTTTTTTGGTCTATTAAACTCCATAAAATAATACAGATATTTTAAAAAATACGTATTTTAGTCTGGGTTCATTCACTAGGTAAGTTAAATAATAGATTTTTCAGCTAATATTTAAAGTAGATTATAAACAATCTAATATACTTTAGCTAGTTAATCAGCAGCAGGAATTTTTGTTTGCAGATTCATAGTGTTAAAAATGGAGATATTCTGCCCAATATTTAATAATGAAGCAAAAGTTTGATTAACTTTCAAAGGTCTGTCGTGTGTCCAATCATCAATATGCTATTATTACGTCCAATGCCTAATTTCTTATAAGAAAAATATGTTTTCTTTTTAAATCCTCTGTCACTTTCCAAATCATCATTTTTGAGAATCTACCAATCAAAGGAAATTGTGATTCTTTGAGCCTTTCAGCTGTACTCTTTGTAACCATGGAAACCAAGCCAAATTGTAACCAAGGTTACCCTTCTGAAGCTGTGATTTCATTGTCATTATCAGTTTTTCCTAGGATTAATAAACTCATTGAAAATTTAACATAAATAACGCTATGTTTGTGTATGATATATTGATGACTATACAATTATTTTAAATTATCTTTCATTTAAAATTATATATAACTAGATTTGCAGTTCAAGGTGGAGAAACGGGCACACTCATGATTCTGAGCAATTGGTGACCTGAAAACAGAATTAATTTGACCTTAATGCTGAGAATATTTTCCCTTTAGTGGTTCATATTTAGTAGCTTAAGGTTACTTGTACTTTTTTCTTTCATGTAACTTTGTTCTGAAGTATTGTATGCCATTATATTATAAATAATATTATTGGTCTTCACTTTTTGTAATCCACCTATGGATGAAATCCAAAGGTCTTGGTTATACATAAATAATAGAAGATAAATTATATAAACCTTGAAAACATAACAGCGTTGTGTATGTGTACACACACATGTATATGGAGAAAGTGTAATCTCCTTAGATAGCTAATCTATATTGAGAATAAATGGATACTGTTAAATTGATAAATTAAGAATCTGAAGCATCATGTTAGGTTAATCTTATAAGTGTTTCTATGTATTTATAATATTTAGAAAGTTGAATATTTTTAGAGCATTTTAAGATTATTTTCTGGCATCTATCCCAAGAGAAAGGAATAAATTGTTAAAAAAGACAATGGAATCAGAGTTTGGAAAATGGAATATAAAACTCATATTTTAAAACTTTTATATGGTTTGATATCATGTTTTGAGCACTAAGCACGTTAAACAAATTTAAAATCAAAATATTTATTGTTTTGCAATCTGTAGTAGCATTTCTCACAGCAAAAGGGAATGTCTAGGAATTTTTATTTCTCTCCTAATTGAAGATGAACATAAGCATATCTGCTAGATTTTCTACTATACTTTTTTTTTTTTTTTTTTTTTTGTGACGGAGTCTCGCTGTGTCACCCAGGCTGGAGTGCAGTGGCGCCATCTCGGCTCACTGCAAGCTCCGCCTCCCAGGTTCACGCCATTCTCCTGCCTCAGTCTCCAGAGTAGCTGGGACTACAGGCGCCCGCCACCACGCCCGGCTAATTTTTTGTATTTTTATTTTAAGTAGAGACGGGGTTTCACTGTGTTAACCAGGATGGTCTTGATCTTCTGACCTCGTGATCCGACCCCTCGGCCTCCCAAAGTGCTGAGATTATAGGCGTGAGTCACCGCGCCCGGTCTCTACACTTCTTTTTAGATGGTCCCCTTGCTTCCTTTTTCCTATTAGGGAGATGCAGAGGCATATATCAGTAGAACTGAGATTCTGAATGTGGAGCATGAGCACAAGGAAGGGCTAGACATAAAATGCCTGAGTGTGCATGAGGAAGGGGCCTCCTGCAGTCAGGGTACAAATAGAAACTCGATGACACCTTCAAAACAGAAGAAGATCCAGAATGCTCATTTGCAAAGGCATTATTTATAAATCTGTGAGTGTGGGACCAAGGACAAATACCCCTTAGTCTATTAGTCAACCCTAAAGAGAAATATGTGAATTAAAATAGGAATCGAGAAGATTAGAGTCATGGAAGTTGACTGTCTTGAGAGGGATCGAAACAGGGAAATAACTACTCTGACCTCATTCTCTTCCCACCTTCCCATCTCCCGGCTCTTCACTGACTAAATGCCAACAAGAAGACAGAGGACATGAAAATTTTGTTTTGTAGGAGAAAGAAGTCAGTTTCCCTTGGCAGAGAACAGGGTGGGGATGGGTGGAGATGGACAGAGAGTGTGTGTATGGGGCTAAAATAAAGATCTGTCGTGGAATCCCTACGTTGAGACCCTTTTCTGATTTTGTTAGAACTGAGATGTTACTTTCATCTGTCATAAAAATCATTGGAATCAATGATTTTTTGCCCTGTGTGTAACTGAATAGCCTTCTCATAGATAATACGACATTGTATACTGCACAACCTGCAAAGCCATGCCTCATGTGTGAGCAAAAATTCAGAATTAGGAACCCAGCATGACTCCATGCGTTGTGTCTTATGCTTAAAATGCCCCCACTAACCAGTAAAATGGAGCTACTGTGATTTTAAAATTTATTACATCACCAGGGTCACACTGATAGAATTCAGAAGTGGGAAACCAGTCCCATCAAGGTGTAGCAGGTCCTAAAAGCCATTAATAGGAAATTCCTTCAAATTTATTCCATTTTCTACAGTCCTCGTTTAGAATATGTACACCCATCGTTTGGGAAACACAACAAAATAATTCTTATTAGAGAATAATGACTTTAAATAAAGATTATTTTCTTAAAATAAGCCTAAGGTGTATCTCTACATCCCTTGTTTCATGTGAGAAAGGGAGTACTTGAAGAAGGAAAAGGGAAGGAAGAAAATTCACATGCACTTAACATATTTTGCATCAGATGCTACAATAAGGGTTTGCATGCGCGCGCGCACACACACACACGGATTTAATTACAGTGAATTGATACAGTGAGTAATTTTCTCTTAATTTCATAAATGCTGTGTATGTTTTCTACAAAATTTGGTTCCAGCCACGTTGTTGATTGTTTTTCAGTTGAAAGTGATTATGAGCCATAAAATAACCCAAGTTGGAAAAGGAATGAAAAGTGATAAAGTAAGAAACTAGATCAACAGGTTGCTATTCACATAAAACTCAGTATTACCTATTTTGCTCCACAAACAAAGATCCATTAAGTCATTGAAAGCCAGATAGTTTATTAAACAAATATGCGATCCCACGTGAGCAGTTCCTTCAGAAAGTGAAATGAGAAAGGGAGTACCATCTGACCTCTCAGGCTAAAGATTATTTTCACGTTCCTGTTTAAAACCTGGCATTTGCCAATTTTAAGGAGTTCTCTTATTGTCTTCTTACATTTATCAAGATAATAGCTTTAAGAAATTTATTCAATTAATAAGCAAGCATAATTCGTCCCTTTACTGTATAAATATTACATTTTCGTGTCTATGCTGAATCTAGAAGTAATCTGTAATTTTATCCAGGCAGGGGGAGGTGTGAAACCTGTCTATCAAGTAACACAGAATGCTTTAAGTGGCTCTGCCACCAAGATATCTTGATAAAAGAATGAGGGGATTATAGTCATCCTGTTGTGCTACCACACACCAGGTCTTATTCTTTCTTTCTATTTTTTTGTACACATATAACCCTCCATAAGAGAGGATAATTGGATTGTTCGTAACACAAAGGAGGTAATGGATATTGCATTGCATGCATGTATCAAATATCTTATATTACCCATAAATATATAAGCCTACTATGTACCCCAAAAAATTAAAAACAGAAATTTAAAAATAAAAAGAAATAAGAAATCAAACAATTTAAAAAAAAAGAGTAAGAGGAAAATAATTCAAGATAAATTTATCTTTTATTTATAACTGAAATAGGATTTCCCAAGGAGGAGACCATAGGGAATCTCACAGAAGCCCATCATCCTCCTCCTCCTTATTGGCATGCTAGAGGAAAGCGAAGGGTCAGACAATCTTCCAGTTTAAATCAATGAAGAAAAACGAACTATATGTGAGAGTTTTCCATTTTAAAAATTATTACATATAGGAAAAAAGGAATATGTAAATTTTCATCTAATTCATTTGGACTGTTTCAATTCATTTACATTTGGACATATTCGTGTACAAGAGAACTCAAGAAGAAAACCCATTGTTAAGTAAAACAAACAAAACAATGGCACGGAAGAAATGTGAAAATTGTAGTAGGATCTGGCCAGGATTTGGTTGCAAGTATTTGTAGATAAGGAAATTGAAGCAAGAGCTTATACATCATCTCTATTTAATTTTTTCCCTCATATTTTATCTTCTTTATAACCAAGAAGAATCTGAGAAATGTTACATTAGCTTTGGAAGTTGTTCCACAGAAGACTAGTTAAAGCAGAAGTAGTAGACAGTGCTATGGAGTTTTAAGGAATGTCCAGGGCTTATCTGCTTTATCTCATTAACCTCAGACACATTTTATAAGTAATTTGGGCAGATAAACTTAGAGGACAGGTGGCTCTATAAACTATTTCTAGTAATTCATTGTAATGTTTTCTTGACCTCCTATTCCTGGCACGAAGATCATAAATCTGTGTGGAATGCTTTGCTCAGGATTTAAATATCATACGGCAGAAAATGTGAATAAATATTTTCCTAATTTGCACCTCTGCAATGTCAAATGCTTTGTCTTTCATCTGTGTAGAAGCTTCCTAAGACATGTGTCAATATTTGCCTTGTCAACTTTCTCTCACCACCCACCACCCACCATTCTCTACTGACACAAGTGCAATCTGCTTCCACTTGCTATTTCAAAGGTCTATCACTTCTACTGCTGTTTCCAAGGTAACATATGGCACTCTGGTTGCCAAACCTAAATATGCTTTGAAATCCTTACTCACTTGACCTCTCTTGGCATTGACTATTAACAAATCCCTTGTTTCAGATCACTTTCCTTCTCCAGCTTATTTGATAGTGTTTCCTCCTAGTTTTGCTATTATGACACTGAGGGCTTTCTTGTTTTTACCTAACATTTAATTTTGGTGTTATCTATGCTTCATCCTTGATCCCCCTTTTAATTTTCTCATTCTATACCCTCTCCCTGAACAATTGTATCTACATGCTGGCTCTAATCTCTATCAACTCAAAAATCTATGATATTAGCTCATACATCTCTTCTGATCTTCAGATTTCTATAAAAATTTTTATAAAATGTAACAGTAATTATCCACATTGATTACTCGAAAAACTCAGATGTTCTATAAATTATACACACACATATACACACAGACGCGCACACGCACACCATCACCACCACCAATTCCATTGTTAATCGGATTTTTAACAACAATACATCTCTGTTACAGTCTTTCTATGGACCCGTCATGGTCCTGGACAAAGTACTTATATCCAAATGAAATACACACATGACCTTTTAGAAGTTCTAAGTCCGGAGACCCTCAGCTCTCTCTTAGATCTATTTCTCAGAGGCTGCCATGCCAACTTGTCCTTCCCCAGCAAAACTTTTGGCATGCTATGCTATTACTGACTATTTCCTTGTGTTCATTTCTGTCAAAAGGACAGAAACTTCCCCATCCTGTTTCTTTCATTATAACTCGATAAAGGTTTTGAGTGAATTTTCCCAAGTGCCACATACCCACTGTCTTAGTGTGTTTGGGCTGCTAGAACAAATACCATAAACTCAGAAGCTGATAAACAACAAAAATTTATTTCTCACAGTTCTGGAGACTGAGATGTCCAAGATGAGGGCACTGGAAGATTTGATATCTGGACTCTAATCCCATCCATGAGACCTTCATCCTCATGACCTAATCATCTCCCAGAGATCCTTTCTCCAAATACAATCATCTTGGGGGTTAAGATGTTAATATATGAATTTGGAAGATAGAGGACTCAAACTTTGGGATCATAGCACCACCCACATGACTATTACATACATTTGATATAAAAGGAAAATTCTTGCTTTCCCTCAATTAAATGAGTTTTATTTTTCTACTTTGGCAATGGTTCTATGAGCAGGCCAAGAACATTCTATATAGCCATTCATAGTATGTGTCTGATATTTATGAACCAAATAGAAGGACTCATGTAATGCAGGTGACTTGATAAACATGTGGCCTATATGACCAAAGACTTTTAAATGTAACTTTCGATGTTAAAGAACTATTAACTTCGGAAATCATCTGGAATTTGTGTGTGTGTGCGTGCGTGTGTGTGTGTGTGTGTGTGTGTGTGTGATTCTAGCTAGGATGTAAAAGAAATGATATAGATTTTCTTGACTTTTATTTAAAAATTCTTACGATGTATTTTTATTGGCCTTAGTATTGCAATGAAAAGCCTTGTTTATTGATATTAGCCTATGCATCATAGTGAAAATATTGATCATATTTTAAGATTTTTAATTATGCTAAAGTAAGGATATTCTGTGAAAACTCTGAAATTATATACAAATATTGGCGTATGTATATAAAAATTTATTTTTTGGTGAAGGCTCAGTAGCTTTTATCAAATTCTCAAAGGGGTCTGTGTTTCCCAAATGTTAAGAACCAAAGCCACAATACTCTTATGCTCTGTGTTGTATTCTACAATTATTACTGAGAAAGAAGAATTTTCAGAGAAAATGCCAAATGAATAAGCCAAAATATCTTTTTTGTTCTTGAAATTTACACTACACAGAAATGCAAGCTCTCTTGATGTTGACCCTACAAGGGCATTTCTATTTGTATCTGAATAGATTTATATTCAAATTTGGAGAGTAGCCCATGTTCCATTACCATGCAACCCACAACACAGTTGAGATTGCTAATTAGGGTACAAATTGTGGTGGTATTTCTGGTGACCTGGACATGTGTTCAATAGAAACAGAAATGAGCCCCTCAACTCATTTCACATTGGCCAGAAAACATCTGCCAGATGGTTATAGCTTTCAGTAACTATTAAACAGGATCACATTTGAACAAATGACTTAGATATATAGTGTTTGAGAGCTTACTCTAAAATTTCTAACATATCCATAGAGATTAGTCTTAATGAAAACTACATTAATCTACCTCATACATTGTAACTAGCCTAAAATGAATAATTCCTTCTCATTTTAGCCAAAATCAAGATAAAAATGCTCTTTATACACTTTTGTATAATGCTGACAAAACATCTGGGAGATTTATTGATATAAGGGTATCTATTAGGACATCAAAATTAATTTCAATTCCCTGAGGTATCTCATCTTAATTAACAAATCCATGATCCTGTTCTATTAATTGGCATGTTGAAGGAATAAGTTTGAGATGAATTTAATTCTAACAAAGCATTTACCTTCTATAATAATAAAAAGGACATTAACAATCTCAGTCTAATTTGTTTTATACTTTTAATAACAGTCTTGAAATTCCATTCAGAAGAGCAATATAAGTAATATCTATTATTTTTAATTTAAAGTTTTATTTTGGGTGTGTATATTTTTTTAAATCTTCATTATTAGGGGCACCGTATTTCTAATGTTATACCTTTTAAATATTACTAATGTGAACACAAGTTCATTAAATATGTTATATCATGAAATTGTATATGAACTATATATTTATTTCACTCTGAGATAGTTTTTTTTTTTTTTTTTTGATGTGCCACTGAGTATGACAGAAAACAG
>NW_022320500.1:0-2732 GCF_002776525.5 Piliocolobus tephrosceles
CGCTGGTTCTTTTGCGCCCGCTCGGCTGGTCTTAGAAAAACAAGACAGATGGTGCCGAACCCGGGAGGAGACCCCTCCTCAGGGCCCCCAGGGTCCGGGGAGCCTCCTCCTCCTCGTTCCACGCCGCGGACGGACCAGGACCTGAGACCCGCTTCGCTCACTCTCACGGCCTCTCTGGGGTAAGTGCCCTTGTCTCCTCTTTACCACCCTCGGCCAAAATCCTGCGCAGGTCCGAGGTCCATTTTGAGCCACCAAGTGGCTGGAAGCCACCACGTGGCTTCGGAGAGCCTTGCAGGTCGGAGACGTCCGCCTGAAGGTACCCTCCACTTTGGCTTCAAGAGCCTCCAGTCTGTCTCTGCTGGTTCCAAAGGACGCTTTGAAGCCAGGCAGAGATCCACTTCCATTTCCATTGTGTCCATTGTGTGTCGGTAAAGAGGAAACAAATGGGAAACCCCCAGTCCAAATTTCCAAAGAGCACCCCCTTAGGGTGCCTCCTAGCCAATTTAAAAACCTTACAGCTTGAACAAGACCTTAGGAGGAAGCGGTTAATTTTCCTTTCCACTGTGGCGTGGCCGCGATACAAACTAGACAATCAGTCTCTGTGGCCACCAGAGGGCACCTTAGACCGCAATGTTCTGACCGACCTCAGCAATTTCTGCCAGCGGCTAGGCAAGTGGTCTGAAATTACTTACATACAAGGCTTTTGGGCCTTACGCTCTCGTCCCGACCTGTATAGCCGGTGCTCTTCGGCCCAAGTTATGCTAGCCAAGGACGCCGGCTCACAGGAACCCGAAAAAGAGGAGTCTTCATTCCTTTCTGTTCAGCCGGAGGATCTAGGGTTTCCCTCACTTCCACCCTATACTCCTCCTCCTCCTCCTTCTGTCCGGACTCCTCCTTCCTCTTCCTTACCTACTAGTAATCCACTCAGTCCCATGCCTCCTTCGGGGCCCCCAACTGGCTGTCTTGAGTCTCCTGTCTCTGCTCACACCCGCTCTAAGTGCCCTGCTGATGTCCCCACTCCTGCCCCGCACCCCCCTACAGTGTTAGCGCCTTTGCGAGAGGTGGCTGGGGCGGAGGGGGTAGTCAGAGTACATGTCCCTTTTTCATTGGCCGATCTTTCCAAAATTGAGAAGCGTTTAGGTGATTTCTCAGCTAATCCTACCATCTACATAAAGGAATTTAGATACCTTTGTCAGGCCTATGACTTAACTTGGCATGACCTCCAGGTTATCCTAACCTCCACCCTAAACCCGGAGGAGCAAGAGCGCATCCTAGCGGCCGCCAGGCAGCATGCCAACCAACTACATTTAACTGACGCCGCCATCCCACTAGGGGAGCAAGCAGTCCCCTCGGCAGACCCAGACTGGAACTACCAAGCAAACCAGCCTGGGCGCCGTAGGCGAGACTTAATGGTCCAGTGTTTGTTGGCTGGTATGCAAGCAGCCTCGAACAAAACTGTAAATTTTAACAAATTAAAAGAAATTATTCAAAATCCAGAAGAAAATCCAGCCGCATTCTTAAATAGGCTGACTGAAGTTCTGACCCAGTATACCCGGTTAGATCCGGCCTCCCCCACAGGGGCCACCATTTTGGCGTCGTATTTCATTTCTCAGTCAGCTCCTGACATTCGTAAAAAACTTCAAAAGGTAGAGGATGGTCCTCAGACACCAATACAAGACCTAGTTAAATTAGCCCTTAAGGTCTATAGCTCCAGAGAGGAGACGGCAAGCTTGCCTTGAACAGAAGGCCCAGCTCCTAGCAGCGGCTTTACAGCCCAGTCGTAACCCCAGACCAGAGAGCACATACCCCACAGACTTCAAGGCCACGAAAGGAGCCTGCCTGCTATAAGTGCGGCAAGGCAGGACACTATGCCAACAGGTGTCCGCAAGGTCCCCGAGTCCCAACGCAGCCTTGCTATAAGTGCAAGGCATCAGGACATTAGGCCAGTGAATGTCCTAACCCTCGTCCACCAGCAACCCCCTGCCCTGCTTGCCAGCAGGGAGGAAACTGGAAGTCTGATTGCCCCACCCTGAGAACAGGTGCCGCGCCTCTACGTGACCCCCTTTCCCAGGATCCTGGGAGCTCCTTCCAGCTCCTACATCTGGACGATGACAACTGAAGGTGCCGAGACTCGGGGACCCCAATCACCCTCGCCAAGCTGCGGGTAACTCTCCTGGTAGCGGGTAAGACAATTACTTTTTTAATCAACAGCGAGGCTACCTATTCTGTTTTGCCGTCCTTCTCTGGACCTAGCCTTCCATCCAATATCTCTGTAGTAGGAGTAAGTGGAAAGCCATCCACTCCACGAAAAACTCCACCCCTTAATTGCTGCCTGGCCAACAATTACTTTGCGCAGTCGTTCCTCATTCCCAGCTAAAAAGGGCCCCTACCGAAAGCAATCAGTGGAAATCAGTTTGGCTTTCCCCCACTCGCCTCAAACTTACTAAATTTTCTTAACTATCTCATACTCCCCAACCTTGCCAGGACTATCCTTCTGGGTTTTGCCCATATTCCAACAAATGCTTCCATTCCTCATTCCTATACTAATACTGTGCCTTATTTTATTTTTCATCCGTACATCCAAATACCAACCATGGGCCCCGACCTTAACGACGCCCCTTAACAGCAGGAAGTAGCCAGACAGACCACGGCGCCCCTTTATCACTATTATCAATAAAAGGTTGGACTGTTTGGACGAACCGAGGCAAGATGGTGCACTTCCGGGTTCTTCT
>NW_022320501.1:0-2732 GCF_002776525.5 Piliocolobus tephrosceles
AGAAGAACCCGGAAGTGCACCATCTTGCCTCGGTTCGTCCAAACAGTCCAACCTTTTATTGATAATAGTGATAAAGGGGCGCCGTGGTCTGTCTGGCTACTTCCTGCTGTTAAGGGGCGTCGTTAAGGTCGGGGCCCATGGTTGGTATTTGGATGTACGGATGAAAAATAAAATAAGGCACAGTATTAGTATAGGAATGAGGAATGGAAGCATTTGTTGGAATATGGGCAAAACCCAGAAGGATAGTCCTGGCAAGGTTGGGGAGTATGAGATAGTTAAGAAAATTTAGTAAGTTTGAGGCGAGTGGGGGAAAGCCAAACTGATTTCCACTGATTGCTTTCGGTAGGGGCCCTTTTTAGCTGGGAATGAGGAACGACTGCGCAAAGTAATTGTTGGCCAGGCAGCAATTAAGGGGTGGAGTTTTTCGTGGAGTGGATGGCTTTCCACTTACTCCTACTACAGAGATATTGGATGGAAGGCTAGGTCCAGAGAAGGACGGCAAAACAGAATAGGTAGCCTCGCTGTTGATTAAAAAAGTAATTGTCTTACCCGCTACCAGGAGAGTTACCCGCAGCTTGGCGAGGGTGATTGGGGTCCCCGAGTCTCGGCACCTTCAGTTGTCATCGTCCAGATGTAGGAGCTGGAAGGAGCTCCCAGGATCCTGGGAAAGGGGGTCACGTAGAGGCGCGGCACCTGTTCTCAGGGTGGGGCAATCAGACTTCCAGTTTCCTCCCTGCTGGCAAGCAGGGCAGGGGGTTGCTGGTGGACGAGGGTTAGGACATTCACTGGCCTAATGTCCTGATGCCTTGCACTTATAGCAAGGCTGCGTTGGGACTCGGGGACCTTGCGGACACCTGTTGGCATAGTGTCCTGCCTTGCCGCACTTATAGCAGGCAGGCTCCTTTCGTGGCCTTGAAGTCTGTGGGGTATGTGCTCTCTGGTCTGGGGTTACGACTGGGCTGTAAAGCCGCTGCTAGGAGCTGGGCCTTCTGTTCAAGGCAAGCTTGCCGTCTCCTCTCTGGAGCTATAGACCTTAAGGGCTAATTTAACTAGGTCTTGTATTGGTGTCTGAGGACCATCCTCTACCTTTTGAAGTTTTTTACGAATGTCAGGAGCTGACTGAGAAATGAAATACGACGCCAAAATGGTGGCCCCTGTGGGGGAGGCCGGATCTAACCGGGTATACTGGGTCAGAACTTCAGTCAGCCTATTTAAGAATGCGGCTGGATTTTCTTCTGGATTTTGAATAATTTCTTTTAATTTGTTAAAATTTACAGTTTTGTTCGAGGCTGCTTGCATACCAGCCAACAAACACTGGACCATTAAGTCTCGCCTACGGCGCCCAGGCTGGTTTGCTTGGTAGTTCCAGTCTGGGTCTGCCGAGGGGACTGCTTGCTCCCCTAGTGGGATGGCGGCGTCAGTTAAATGTAGTTGGTTGGCATGCTGCCTGGCGGCCGCTAGGATGCGCTCTTGCTCCTCCGGGTTTAGGGTGGAGGTTAGGATAACCTGGAGGTCATGCCAAGTTAAGTCATAGGCCTGACAAAGGTATCTAAATTCCTTTATGTAGATGGTAGGATTAGCTGAGAAATCACCTAAACGCTTCTCAATTTTGGAAAGATCGGCCAATGAAAAAGGGACATGTACTCTGACTACCCCCTCCGCCCCAGCCACCTCTCGCAAAGGCGCTAACACTGTAGGGGGGTGCGGGGCAGGAGTGGGGACATCAGCAGGGCACTTAGAGCGGGTGTGAGCAGAGACAGGAGACTCAAGACAGCCAGTTGGGGGCCCCGAAGGAGGCATGGGACTGAGTGGATTACTAGTAGGTAAGGAAGAGGAAGGAGGAGTCCGGACAGAAGGAGGAGGAGGAGGAGTATAGGGTGGAAGTGAGGGAAACCCTAGATCCTCCGGCTGAACAGAAAGGAATGAAGACTCCTCTTTTTCGGGTTCCTGTGAGCCGGCGTCCTTGGCTAGCATAACTTGGGCCGAAGAGCACCGGCTATACAGGTCGGGACGAGAGCGTAAGGCCCAAAAGCCTTGTATGTAAGTAATTTCAGACCACTTGCCTAGCCGCTGGCAGAAATTGCTGAGGTCGGTCAGAACATTGCGGTCTAAGGTGCCCTCTGGTGGCCACAGAGACTGATTGTCTAGTTTGTATCGCGGCCACGCCACAGTGGAAAGGAAAATTAACCGCTTCCTCCTAAGGTCTTGTTCAAGCTGTAAGGTTTTTAAATTGGCTAGGAGGCACCCTAAGGGGGTGCTCTTTGGAAATTTGGACTGGGGGTTTCCCATTTGTTTCCTCTTTACCGACACACAATGGACACAATGGAAATGGAAGTGGATCTCTGCCTGGCTTCAAAGCGTCCTTTGGAACCAGCAGAGACAGACTGGAGGCTCTTGAAGCCAAAGTGGAGGGTACCTTCAGGCGGACGTCTCCGACCTGCAAGGCTCTCCGAAGCCACGTGGTGGCTTCCAGCCACTTGGTGGCTCAAAATGGACCTCGGACCTGCGCAGGATTTTGGCCGAGGGTGGTAAAGAGGAGACAAGGGCACTTACCCCAGAGAGGCCGTGAGAGTGAGCGAAGCGGGTCTCAGGTCCTGGTCCGTCCGCGGCGTGGAACGAGGAGGAGGAGGCTCCCCGGACCCTGGGGGCCCTGAGGAGGGGTCTCCTCCCGGGTTCGGCACCATCTGTCTTGTTTTTCTAAGACCAGCCGAGCGGGCGCAAAAGAACCAGCG
>NW_022320502.1:0-7929 GCF_002776525.5 Piliocolobus tephrosceles
ATAAATGAATCCATGAGACAGTGTCTCCTAATTCATCTCTATTTTCTCTAACCTGCTTGATTTTCTACAATTGAAGAAAGTAATTCTGGTATACTAAAACCAAAGCCCAGGTTTCTCAACATCTTCAGTTAAATGACCTTTAATTCCCCAATCAAGGTATAACACACAAATGTTATCTGCGCTTTACAGCACAGAACTCTGAGCGGCTGGTGTCTTTTGGCTAGTGTAACCATTACACAGCAGTATGTGCTTGTCACCCCGGTCTTCTTTAGCCTCAAAAAATATTCAGAATTTGTTATGCACATGGGAGATTTCTTACAGCAGCACACTCACTTACAAAAAGACCAAAAAAATTTTATTGCTTTACAACAAGCCAGCAACAAACACAACTGAGTAAGTATAAACATGACACTTCTAAATCCTCAAATGGAATTCCAAGACCAGTGTGCTTCTCCACTTAAACTGCATTTGTTAGAACTGGAATCCACAACTTCTGGCAAGTACTTCAATATTCTCAAGCAGAATCAATACTTAAAGAGGTTAAAAAAAAAAACCCTATTATCAAACTTACTGCCTTATGTGTGATGATCTAATTTAAAAGTCTTTCATGCTTGATCCTGGCAGTGCTACTAATGCACATTTTAAGTGACCATCATGGGCACTTTTAAGAACCTAACTTCACAAAAGAGCTGTCAAGAAAATTGTTCTAAAATCCCAGTGCACAGTAACTCATGCCTCATTTCAACTGCTTTCCTCGTGATGAAAAAATGTAGTCAGCCTTTAACTTGGCCTGATAAAAGCTGTGAAGAGTATGCCAAATAGCCCCTCATACAAACAGGAAGCCCAAATTGTTGATCAGATTGATCAGGCAAGAAAAGGTGACACTTTTAGATACTTTGTATTATTCTGGAAAGCACTTTCCTTTCAGTGAGTGCAAAGTAACTATGGATTAAGTCACCATTTTAATCATCTCAATTCGATAGCAAGAGTTTCCTGGCACACACTCTTAGTACTACCTGAAAATTGAAGACCACCAACAGTATTTACATGACTTGCCCCAAACTGTACATTTAAAACCTGACAGTCACTAACAACCTGAAATTTCTTACTCTAAAACATATTACCAAATCCCACTGATCTATTTTGTGTGTGCTTTCGTGTTTTTTGTTTTTATATAGAGATGGAGTCTCACTTCGTTGCCCAGGCTGGTCTCGAACTCCTGAGCTCAAGCAATCCCCCCGCCTCAGCCTTCCAGTGTGCTGGGATTACAGGTGTGAGCCACCACGCCCGGCCTGATTTATTTATAATTCATTATTTCATCTTTCTTCCAGACAAAGCAAAGCATTTTTCTCTAACAACATAATAGTCAGGATTTTGCTTATTAACTTATGTGGGTGGTTTTATACTCCCAGATCAAATCATCTAGCTGACTACCAGAAAAAAGGTTTCATAGTTTAGGAATATATCATATCACGTGTTAGTTCCAAATGTACGTGAAGACAATTTTTAATTGCCGCAATAGTAGAATATTAAGGCAACATGAGAAAGCAGAGGTGTTTTAAAACACTAAGCCCTCTACTCCCTGCATGGTGGAGAACAAAATGATGTTACTAAATCCCTTAATACAAAAACTTTCCAAAATAATCTGTTGAGCTTGACTTTGCAGTTTAATCTTGTATATTTTGATGGTAGTGAGAGAGAACCTGGAGCTATAATTCCCTTGGCAAAAGAATTCAACATCTGATTTACTCACAATGCTTAAAATAAGGAAGGGAAATATAAAATAAGTTTTCCTTGCTTGGCAACCATCTTTTTAATTATCTGTTTTAATACTGTATCCAGGCTATGCCTGGGTGTGGATGGCTAACTCGCATATAGAAAGTATCAAGCATCACGTCTGGAAGAATCACAAAGGAGACAATGAACTTCTCAATCAGCACATCAACAGTCAAGGTAAGCAAGAAAAGGACTTTACCAAGAAACTAACATTTACACTTTTTGACGGAACTCAAATACACTGAATTACAGAGCAAATTCACTGAAACAACAAAGAAAATTCTGTCCATGTAAAGGCTATTATTTTTTTACCCCCAAAAAAGTGTTTCAATTCTGATACTCACACCACAACTGGTTAAGAAAATAAAGCGCAGTGTTTAGCAACTGGGCATCCTAACTACCGTAAGAGGCACTCTGTGCTCACCCCTTCCTGGCAACCACTGAGGTCAGCAAGGCCAGGAGCAAGGAGAGCCTCCTATTTTTCAACACAAGCTGCTGCCGTCTCCTTATTGAAGCCCCGGATGGAGAGATCATAGACCACCTCCTCTACTTTCTTCACGTCATATTTCAATCCGTCGTAGCGCTTCCTCAGGGAGTCATTTTTCAGGTTGAGAAGGCGGAAACCGGAATCCAGCTCATTGATGAAGGTGGAGATGTGGAGGGGTCGGGAGTAGTCTCCAGCAGTCACGCTGTTGACAGACAGCCTTGACTGTACCAGGAAAGAGAAATCAGGGGCTTGTTACAACATGCTCCTCCTCAGCGCCATCTTCCTCTGAATCACAGCCACAAGAACCGCAGGTCTAGACAGCTACGTTCACGTTCTATCTCAGGGCACATGCAAGTACAGACAAGACAGGAGCTTCTCCGAAAAGAATCCCACTGAAAATGAGACCATTTCTGCCAAGTAAAATTTAATATTACTAACATCTAAAATTTCTCTAATTTCTTAAACTGGCTATTGCATAATAAAGTGTTACATTACATACACAAGCATCTTTACAGCTCATCTGCTATCATAACGAAGAAATAAACCACAAAGTAATCACAGCAGCTCCACTATCTCTTCCAACCTTGGCCAAATGATCACATTTCTAGAGCCCACCTACTAAGCTGCAACTCTAATCACCTAGAATCAAGCAAGGCAGACTTGGGATAAGAATCTAAAATTACGTCAGTGTAACCCTGTCTTGAAGGAGAACTAAGATTGATTTCAAGACTCAAGACTCCCCTTCTCAGTGTCAGTATACAACCACCCACTGCTCCATTTGACTGGCTTTTAAAACTATATTCACATAATAAAAAAGATTCCCCTTTCTGTAAAATCCTCTCCACTTTCCCAGGTTTACGACCCCACCCCTTTAGTGCATTCCCAACATATGGGTTCTTTTTGTCTCACATAAAGGTTTTGCTGTTGCTGCTGTTGTTGTTGTTTTTAATATAAATCAAGAAGGGGTCTTGTTTTGTTGCTTAGGCTGGTGTGGAACTCCTGACCTCAAAGTGATCCTCCCACCTGGGCCTCCAAAACTGCCAGGATTACAAGTGTAAGCCACTGCACCTGGCCCCAACATGTATGGTCCTAAAGACACCTTCCACTTAACAACTAATACTAACAAGATGCTTCATGTTTACTGGTCAAGTGTCTCGAAAAAGCCAGACACGTGGTACAGCCTGCAAGTGGACCCCATTATCCATTCTCACCATCTCCCTCAGGTTTTCAGTGCACACATACCCACTCCAATAGACTCCATTTCTGCCTCCCCTGCAGGCAAGGCACCAGAATGGTAACAGAATTTGTGTGTACAACTTGAAAGAAATGTCCTCAAAGTGAGAGGGCATATCCTTTTTCCTATTTCCTCCTACTGCTGGCTAGAGTGAAGATGTGACTAGAGCAACAGTTCTGGAATATAAGAAAGAAGCTGAAGCTAGAAGAACCTAGGGCCAAAGATCAAGGAATCATCAGACCAGCCCCGGACTGCTTTCCTCTGGAACAAGGACAAGCAAACTTTTTCTTAACGAGCCAGATAGTAAATATTTTCACCTCTGCAGACTGGCACAGTCTCTATCACAACTACTCAATTTTGCTACTGACAGTTTTTTTTCTCTTTAGACTTTTACAAGGCAATTTCCCTAGATAGTGATTAAAGGAATAAAGAATAAGAATAACTTATATGGTTATATAGACAAATGAGTCTCCAAAACAATTACATGAATTAATAGTCACCAGGAATAGATGCTTACTACCCTAAAACGAAGAGGTCTTATCATCTGTTAAAAATTCTTAACTCAGTAAGTATGCACTCATCATTTGATCTGGCTTTTCCCTGATGCCTAGGAAACTGTAACACATACAGTGCCAGTCAGTGACTACCCGGTGACTGAGAGATGGCTTAGAAAAGAATTAAGACGTTCTGAATTTTGGTACCCATTTTAAAAACTGACAGTGAAGCAGAAAGATCAAAAAAGCAACCAGCAAGTTACTGAGCTTACCAGTTCACTGGCAAGAATTAGAACTCCTGAGAGATAATCTTCTACATCCAGATGAAAACCTTTCTCCCGATCTGGCTCAACTAAAAAACACATGAAAATAAAGTCATGCTGTGAATCCAAGTCAAGCCTCAGAATATAAAAATATACACATAATTTCTCCCAAAGTAAGTGAAGAAAGGATGAATCTTTTAAAAACTGGCTTTTTAATATATTCACACCCTTGGCAACTAGACCTCACTGTGGATTTTTTGAGTTCTTAAGCAAAATTCAATTCAGTCTTCCCTCAAAAAGTAATACTATCAAAAATGGTATCGAGTTGTGGCAGAGAATATACTTCTTGTTAGAAAGTGCATGATAAAGCATTTAAGAAAGGAGTTACGATATTTGCAACTATCAAATGGCTGACAAACACACACACAAAATGAGACTAAGCAGATGTAGCAAAATGTTAACAAGTGGTAAATCTAAGTGGCGCATAAACAGGTATTCATTTTACTACTCTTTCCATTTTTCCTGTAGGCTTGAAAGTTTTAAAAATTCAATTTTAAAAACTAAAGCAAGTACAAATAAGTTTGTCATTGTTATTTTTAGCTTTTGTTTTTCCAAATATAGTCAGCCTTCTGCACTAACTGTGGATCGAAAACATTTGGGAAAAGGCCAGGTGCGGTGGCTCACGCCTGTAATCCCAATACTTTGGGAGGCCAAGGCAGGCGAATCACGAGGTCAGGAGTTCAAGACCAGCCTGGCCAACGTGGTGAAACTGCATCTCTACTAAAAAAACACAAAAAATGGGCCGGGCGTGGTGGCTCACACCTGTAATCCCAGCACTTTGGGAGGCTGAGGCGGGTGGATCACCTGAGGTCAGGAGTTCAAGACCAGCCTGACCAACATGGACAAACTCCGTCTCTACTAAAAATACAAAATTACCCAAGTGTGGTGGTACATGCCTGTAATTCCAGCTACTCAGGAGGCTAAGGTAGGAGAATTGCTTGAACCCAGGAGGTGGAGGTTGTGGTGAGCCGACATTGTGCCATTGCACTACAGCTGGGCAACAAACACAAAACTTCATTTTGAGGGGGAAAAAAAAAATTAGCTGGGCGTAGTGGCAGGCACCTGTAATCCCAGGTACTCAGGAGGCTGAGGCAGGATTGCTTGAACTTGGGAGGTGGAGGCTGCAGTGAGCTGAGATTATGCCACTGCACTCCAGCCTTGGCGACAGTGAGATTCTATCTCAAAAAATATATATATATATATTTACATAGCACTTACACTGTATTAGATATGTTAAGAAATCTAGAGACAATTTAAAGTATGTGGGAGGATGTGTATAGGTTATATGCAAATACTACACCAGCTATATAGGGACTTGAAGATCCTCAGATTTGGGTATTGGGAGAGCTCTGGAACCACTCATCCTCAGATACCAAGCTACAACCACAAGTGGTTTCTAGCTAATTCTTATTTGTTTTAAGAAACTGGCCGGGCGCGGTGGCTCAAGCCTGTAATCCCAGCACTTTGGGAGGCCGAGACGGGCGGATCACAAGGTCAGGAGATAGAGACCATCCTGGCTAACATGGTGAAACCCCGTCTCTACTAAAAAAATACAAAAAACTAGCCGGACGAGGTGGCGGGCGCCTGTAGTCCCAGCTACTCGGGAGGCTGAGACAGGAGAATGGCATGAACCCGGGAGGTGGAGCTTGCAGTGAGCTGAGATCCGGCCACTGCACTCTAGCCTGGGCAATAGAGCGAGATTCCGTCTCGGAAAAAAAAAAAAAAAAAAAAAGAAACAAAGTACAACCACCCTTTCCACCAAAAACTAAGCAACCATGCCTGATTCTGCAGATCCCACTAATTAAGACACTTACTGCCAAGAATTTCTGTAACTGCTTCTCGAGTCACTAGTGTTTCTGTTTCCAAATACACAACAAATGCTGCCAAGAAGACCAAGCGCTGCAACACAAACCTCCAGTGCTCATGAAATCTGCATGAAAATAAGCAAATTTAGCCTCCAAGGTTAGGGACCTTCAGAAAGATGGGTTTAATACAGTCATGTTCAAACGGTTTAGAAATGGGATCATTTTTCAAATAAAATCTTATGCAAACCCCCAACATGTAAAGAGAAATATGACATTTAGCATAAATTTCACAAGTTGAAATTTATAACAATTATTTAAGTTTAATCAGTGAGAAATATGGTCTAATTCTGATGAGTATGAAAATTTACACACAGTGCGATGGCTCACACCTGTAATCCCAGCACTTTGAGAAGCAGAGGCAGGTCGATCACCTGAAGTCAGGAGTTCAAGACCAGCCTGGCCAACATGGCAAAACCCCGTCTCTACTAAAAATACAAAAATTAGCCGTGCGTGGTGGCGTGTGCTCATAGTCCCAGCTACTCGGGAGGCTGAGGCAGGAGAATCGCTTGAACCTGGGAGGCAGAGTTTGCAGTGAGCAAGATCACACCACTGCACTCCAACCTAAGCGACAGAGACTCCATCTCAAAAAAAAAAGAAAGAAAGAAAAAAAGAAAACTGAAGGTTACAGATGACAAGACCAATTGTGCTTTCTAAATTTCATCAGTAAGAACAATGATACTGCTCTGAAAAAAATAAAACTTTGCAACTGATGACTGAAGACAACTGCAGTTATATATCATCCTCAACGTATTCCTACATTTTGATTTGAGTGCAGGATAGCAAGAAAATTCTGATTCACAAAATTACCATTTGCAATCACTAAACAAATGGACTTACAACAGAATACTGAGCTAGAAGCCTGAAAAAAGAAAAGGAAATTTTACAACCTGTGGATATTTACGCAATGCCTCCTGATTTTCAAATGTGGCAATACATTCAAAAAAGGGTCTCGACACAATGCAGGTCACACAAACCCTTCTGAAGACCAAATCCAGCCAGAGGACAGCCTGCGTGTGACCTCCAGAGAAAACGGTCTCTAAATACCCCACCTGTTCTACTGTCCTACCTCTCTCTGTGCTTCAGCTATGACAACAGCGGTCCCTGACCTTTTCAGCACCAGGGACCAGTTTCGTGTAAGACAATTTTTCCACAGAAGCGGGGCAGATGGTTTCAGGATGAAACTGTTCCACTTCAGATCATCAGGCATTAGATTCTCATAAGGAGCACGCAACCTAGATCTCTTGCATGCACAGTCCACAATAGGGTTCGCACTACTATGAGAATCGAATGCTGCCACCGGTCTGACAGGAGGTGGAGCTCAGGTAGTATTGCAAGTGATGTGGAGCAGCCTGTAAACACAGATGAAGCTTCACTCGCTCACCCACCGCTCACCTCCTTCTGTGCATTCCGGTTCCTAACAGGCCACAGACCAGTACCAGTCCGCGGCCTGGGGGTTGGGAACCCCTGCCTTATAGCAAGGATCAGCAGATTTTTTCTGTAAAGGGCCAAGTAGTAAATATTTTAGGCTTTGTGGGCCACTTTCACTGTTATGTATTCTTATCTGGGCGTTTTCCTTTTTTTAAACAACTCTTGAAAAAACAAAAGCAGTTCTTAGCTCCCAGAGGCAACAGCCACTAGTGGTTTATCAACCTCCGCCTTAAAAGAATATTCTCATGAGGTTATACTATCCACCCCTGAAAATATTCATCCTATTTACTGTTGATATATATGCCTTACAAGAACATCTTTT
>NW_022320503.1:0-7929 GCF_002776525.5 Piliocolobus tephrosceles
AAAAGATGTTCTTGTAAGGCATATATATCAACAGTAAATAGGATGAATATTTTCAGGGGTGGATAGTATAACCTCATGAGAATATTCTTTTAAGGCGGAGGTTGATAAACCACTAGTGGCTGTTGCCTCTGGGAGCTAAGAACTGCTTTTGTTTTTTCAAGAGTTGTTTAAAAAAAGGAAAACGCCCAGATAAGAATACATAACAGTGAAAGTGGCCCACAAAGCCTAAAATATTTACTACTTGGCCCTTTACAGAAAAAATCTGCTGATCCTTGCTATAAGGCAGGGGTTCCCAACCCCCAGGCCGCGGACTGGTACTGGTCTGTGGCCTGTTAGGAACCGGAATGCACAGAAGGAGGTGAGCGGTGGGTGAGCGAGTGAAGCTTCATCTGTGTTTACAGGCTGCTCCACATCACTTGCAATACTACCTGAGCTCCACCTCCTGTCAGACCGGTGGCAGCATTCGATTCTCATAGTAGTGCGAACCCTATTGTGGACTGTGCATGCAAGAGATCTAGGTTGCGTGCTCCTTATGAGAATCTAATGCCTGATGATCTGAAGTGGAACAGTTTCATCCTGAAACCATCTGCCCCGCTTCTGTGGAAAAATTGTCTTACACGAAACTGGTCCCTGGTGCTGAAAAGGTCAGGGACCGCTGTTGTCATAGCTGAAGCACAGAGAGAGGTAGGACAGTAGAACAGGTGGGGTATTTAGAGACCGTTTTCTCTGGAGGTCACACGCAGGCTGTCCTCTGGCTGGATTTGGTCTTCAGAAGGGTTTGTGTGACCTGCATTGTGTCGAGACCCTTTTTTGAATGTATTGCCACATTTGAAAATCAGGAGGCATTGCGTAAATATCCACAGGTTGTAAAATTTCCTTTTCTTTTTTCAGGCTTCTAGCTCAGTATTCTGTTGTAAGTCCATTTGTTTAGTGATTGCAAATGGTAATTTTGTGAATCAGAATTTTCTTGCTATCCTGCACTCAAATCAAAATGTAGGAATACGTTGAGGATGATATATAACTGCAGTTGTCTTCAGTCATCAGTTGCAAAGTTTTATTTTTTTCAGAGCAGTATCATTGTTCTTACTGATGAAATTTAGAAAGCACAATTGGTCTTGTCATCTGTAACCTTCAGTTTTCTTTTTTTCTTTCTTTCTTTTTTTTTTGAGATGGAGTCTCTGTCGCTTAGGTTGGAGTGCAGTGGTGTGATCTTGCTCACTGCAAACTCTGCCTCCCAGGTTCAAGCGATTCTCCTGCCTCAGCCTCCCGAGTAGCTGGGACTATGAGCACACGCCACCACGCACGGCTAATTTTTGTATTTTTAGTAGAGACGGGGTTTTGCCATGTTGGCCAGGCTGGTCTTGAACTCCTGACTTCAGGTGATCGACCTGCCTCTGCTTCTCAAAGTGCTGGGATTACAGGTGTGAGCCATCGCACTGTGTGTAAATTTTCATACTCATCAGAATTAGACCATATTTCTCACTGATTAAACTTAAATAATTGTTATAAATTTCAACTTGTGAAATTTATGCTAAATGTCATATTTCTCTTTACATGTTGGGGGTTTGCATAAGATTTTATTTGAAAAATGATCCCATTTCTAAACCGTTTGAACATGACTGTATTAAACCCATCTTTCTGAAGGTCCCTAACCTTGGAGGCTAAATTTGCTTATTTTCATGCAGATTTCATGAGCACTGGAGGTTTGTGTTGCAGCGCTTGGTCTTCTTGGCAGCATTTGTTGTGTATTTGGAAACAGAAACACTAGTGACTCGAGAAGCAGTTACAGAAATTCTTGGCAGTAAGTGTCTTAATTAGTGGGATCTGCAGAATCAGGCATGGTTGCTTAGTTTTTGGTGGAAAGGGTGGTTGTACTTTGTTTCTTTTTTTTTTTTTTTTTTTTTCCGAGACGGAATCTCGCTCTATTGCCCAGGCTAGAGTGCAGTGGCCGGATCTCAGCTCACTGCAAGCTCCACCTCCCGGGTTCATGCCATTCTCCTGTCTCAGCCTCCCGAGTAGCTGGGACTACAGGCGCCCGCCACCTCGTCCGGCTAGTTTTTTGTATTTTTTTAGTAGAGACGGGGTTTCACCATGTTAGCCAGGATGGTCTCTATCTCCTGACCTTGTGATCCGCCCGTCTCGGCCTCCCAAAGTGCTGGGATTACAGGCTTGAGCCACCGCGCCCGGCCAGTTTCTTAAAACAAATAAGAATTAGCTAGAAACCACTTGTGGTTGTAGCTTGGTATCTGAGGATGAGTGGTTCCAGAGCTCTCCCAATACCCAAATCTGAGGATCTTCAAGTCCCTATATAGCTGGTGTAGTATTTGCATATAACCTATACACATCCTCCCACATACTTTAAATTGTCTCTAGATTTCTTAACATATCTAATACAGTGTAAGTGCTATGTAAATATATATATATATATTTTTTGAGATAGAATCTCACTGTCGCCAAGGCTGGAGTGCAGTGGCATAATCTCAGCTCACTGCAGCCTCCACCTCCCAAGTTCAAGCAATCCTGCCTCAGCCTCCTGAGTACCTGGGATTACAGGTGCCTGCCACTACGCCCAGCTAATTTTTTTTTTCCCCCTCAAAATGAAGTTTTGTGTTTGTTGCCCAGCTGTAGTGCAATGGCACAATGTCGGCTCACCACAACCTCCACCTCCTGGGTTCAAGCAATTCTCCTACCTTAGCCTCCTGAGTAGCTGGAATTACAGGCATGTACCACCACACTTGGGTAATTTTGTATTTTTAGTAGAGACGGAGTTTGTCCATGTTGGTCAGGCTGGTCTTGAACTCCTGACCTCAGGTGATCCACCCGCCTCAGCCTCCCAAAGTGCTGGGATTACAGGTGTGAGCCACCACGCCCGGCCCATTTTTTGTGTTTTTTTAGTAGAGATGCAGTTTCACCACGTTGGCCAGGCTGGTCTTGAACTCCTGACCTCGTGATTCGCCTGCCTTGGCCTCCCAAAGTATTGGGATTACAGGCGTGAGCCACCGCACCTGGCCTTTTCCCAAATGTTTTCGATCCACAGTTAGTGCAGAAGGCTGACTATATTTGGAAAAACAAAAGCTAAAAATAACAATGACAAACTTATTTGTACTTGCTTTAGTTTTTAAAATTGAATTTTTAAAACTTTCAAGCCTACAGGAAAAATGGAAAGAGTAGTAAAATGAATACCTGTTTATGCGCCACTTAGATTTACCACTTGTTAACATTTTGCTACATCTGCTTAGTCTCATTTTGTGTGTGTGTTTGTCAGCCATTTGATAGTTGCAAATATCGTAACTCCTTTCTTAAATGCTTTATCATGCACTTTCTAACAAGAAGTATATTCTCTGCCACAACTCGATACCATTTTTGATAGTATTACTTTTTGAGGGAAGACTGAATTGAATTTTGCTTAAGAACTCAAAAAATCCACAGTGAGGTCTAGTTGCCAAGGGTGTGAATATATTAAAAAGCCAGTTTTTAAAAGATTCATCCTTTCTTCACTTACTTTGGGAGAAATTATGTGTATATTTTTATATTCTGAGGCTTGACTTGGATTCACAGCATGACTTTATTTTCATGTGTTTTTTAGTTGAGCCAGATCGGGAGAAAGGTTTTCATCTGGATGTAGAAGATTATCTCTCAGGAGTTCTAATTCTTGCCAGTGAACTGGTAAGCTCAGTAACTTGCTGGTTGCTTTTTTGATCTTTCTGCTTCACTGTCAGTTTTTAAAATGGGTACCAAAATTCAGAACGTCTTAATTCTTTTCTAAGCCATCTCTCAGTCACCGGGTAGTCACTGACTGGCACTGTATGTGTTACAGTTTCCTAGGCATCAGGGAAAAGCCAGATCAAATGATGAGTGCATACTTACTGAGTTAAGAATTTTTAACAGATGATAAGACCTCTTCGTTTTAGGGTAGTAAGCATCTATTCCTGGTGACTATTAATTCATGTAATTGTTTTGGAGACTCATTTGTCTATATAACCATATAAGTTATTCTTATTCTTTATTCCTTTAATCACTATCTAGGGAAATTGCCTTGTAAAAGTCTAAAGAGAAAAAAAACTGTCAGTAGCAAAATTGAGTAGTTGTGATAGAGACTGTGCCAGTCTGCAGAGGTGAAAATATTTACTATCTGGCTCGTTAAGAAAAAGTTTGCTTGTCCTTGTTCCAGAGGAAAGCAGTCCGGGGCTGGTCTGATGATTCCTTGATCTTTGGCCCTAGGTTCTTCTAGCTTCAGCTTCTTTCTTATATTCCAGAACTGTTGCTCTAGTCACATCTTCACTCTAGCCAGCAGTAGGAGGAAATAGGAAAAAGGATATGCCCTCTCACTTTGAGGACATTTCTTTCAAGTTGTACACACAAATTCTGTTACCATTCTGGTGCCTTGCCTGCAGGGGAGGCAGAAATGGAGTCTATTGGAGTGGGTATGTGTGCACTGAAAACCTGAGGGAGATGGTGAGAATGGATAATGGGGTCCACTTGCAGGCTGTACCACGTGTCTGGCTTTTTCGAGACACTTGACCAGTAAACATGAAGCATCTTGTTAGTATTAGTTGTTAAGTGGAAGGTGTCTTTAGGACCATACATGTTGGGGCCAGGTGCAGTGGCTTACACTTGTAATCCTGGCAGTTTTGGAGGCCCAGGTGGGAGGATCACTTTGAGGTCAGGAGTTCCACACCAGCCTAAGCAACAAAACAAGACCCCTTCTTGATTTATATTAAAAACAACAACAACAGCAGCAACAGCAAAACCTTTATGTGAGACAAAAAGAACCCATATGTTGGGAATGCACTAAAGGGGTGGGGTCGTAAACCTGGGAAAGTGGAGAGGATTTTACAGAAAGGGGAATCTTTTTTATTATGTGAATATAGTTTTAAAAGCCAGTCAAATGGAGCAGTGGGTGGTTGTATACTGACACTGAGAAGGGGAGTCTTGAGTCTTGAAATCAATCTTAGTTCTCCTTCAAGACAGGGTTACACTGACGTAATTTTAGATTCTTATCCCAAGTCTGCCTTGCTTGATTCTAGGTGATTAGAGTTGCAGCTTAGTAGGTGGGCTCTAGAAATGTGATCATTTGGCCAAGGTTGGAAGAGATAGTGGAGCTGCTGTGATTACTTTGTGGTTTATTTCTTCGTTATGATAGCAGATGAGCTGTAAAGATGCTTGTGTATGTAATGTAACACTTTATTATGCAATAGCCAGTTTAAGAAATTAGAGAAATTTTAGATGTTAGTAATATTAAATTTTACTTGGCAGAAATGGTCTCATTTTCAGTGGGATTCTTTTCGGAGAAGCTCCTGTCTTGTCTGTACTTGCATGTGCCCTGAGATAGAACGTGAACGTAGCTGTCTAGACCTGCGGTTCTTGTGGCTGTGATTCAGAGGAAGATGGCGCTGAGGAGGAGCATGTTGTAACAAGCCCCTGATTTCTCTTTCCTGGTACAGTCAAGGCTGTCTGTCAACAGCGTGACTGCTGGAGACTACTCCCGACCCCTCCACATCTCCACCTTCATCAATGAGCTGGATTCCGGTTTCCGCCTTCTCAACCTGAAAAATGACTCCCTGAGGAAGCGCTACGACGGATTGAAATATGACGTGAAGAAAGTAGAGGAGGTGGTCTATGATCTCTCCATCCGGGGCTTCAATAAGGAGACGGCAGCAGCTTGTGTTGAAAAATAGGAGGCTCTCCTTGCTCCTGGCCTTGCTGACCTCAGTGGTTGCCAGGAAGGGGTGAGCACAGAGTGCCTCTTACGGTAGTTAGGATGCCCAGTTGCTAAACACTGCGCTTTATTTTCTTAACCAGTTGTGGTGTGAGTATCAGAATTGAAACACTTTTTTGGGGGTAAAAAAATAATAGCCTTTACATGGACAGAATTTTCTTTGTTGTTTCAGTGAATTTGCTCTGTAATTCAGTGTATTTGAGTTCCGTCAAAAAGTGTAAATGTTAGTTTCTTGGTAAAGTCCTTTTCTTGCTTACCTTGACTGTTGATGTGCTGATTGAGAAGTTCATTGTCTCCTTTGTGATTCTTCCAGACGTGATGCTTGATACTTTCTATATGCGAGTTAGCCATCCACACCCAGGCATAGCCTGGATACAGTATTAAAACAGATAATTAAAAAGATGGTTGCCAAGCAAGGAAAACTTATTTTATATTTCCCTTCCTTATTTTAAGCATTGTGAGTAAATCAGATGTTGAATTCTTTTGCCAAGGGAATTATAGCTCCAGGTTCTCTCTCACTACCATCAAAATATACAAGATTAAACTGCAAAGTCAAGCTCAACAGATTATTTTGGAAAGTTTTTGTATTAAGGGATTTAGTAACATCATTTTGTTCTCCACCATGCAGGGAGTAGAGGGCTTAGTGTTTTAAAACACCTCTGCTTTCTCATGTTGCCTTAATATTCTACTATTGCGGCAATTAAAAATTGTCTTCACGTACATTTGGAACTAACACGTGATATGATATATTCCTAAACTATGAAACCTTTTTTCTGGTAGTCAGCTAGATGATTTGATCTGGGAGTATAAAACCACCCACATAAGTTAATAAGCAAAATCCTGACTATTATGTTGTTAGAGAAAAATGCTTTGCTTTGTCTGGAAGAAAGATGAAATAATGAATTATAAATAAATCAGGCCGGGCGTGGTGGCTCACACCTGTAATCCCAGCACACTGGAAGGCTGAGGCGGGGGGATTGCTTGAGCTCAGGAGTTCGAGACCAGCCTGGGCAACGAAGTGAGACTCCATCTCTATATAAAAACAAAAAACACGAAAGCACACACAAAATAGATCAGTGGGATTTGGTAATATGTTTTAGAGTAAGAAATTTCAGGTTGTTAGTGACTGTCAGGTTTTAAATGTACAGTTTGGGGCAAGTCATGTAAATACTGTTGGTGGTCTTCAATTTTCAGGTAGTACTAAGAGTGTGTGCCAGGAAACTCTTGCTATCGAATTGAGATGATTAAAATGGTGACTTAATCCATAGTTACTTTGCACTCACTGAAAGGAAAGTGCTTTCCAGAATAATACAAAGTATCTAAAAGTGTCACCTTTTCTTGCCTGATCAATCTGATCAACAATTTGGGCTTCCTGTTTGTATGAGGGGCTATTTGGCATACTCTTCACAGCTTTTATCAGGCCAAGTTAAAGGCTGACTACATTTTTTCATCACGAGGAAAGCAGTTGAAATGAGGCATGAGTTACTGTGCACTGGGATTTTAGAACAATTTTCTTGACAGCTCTTTTGTGAAGTTAGGTTCTTAAAAGTGCCCATGATGGTCACTTAAAATGTGCATTAGTAGCACTGCCAGGATCAAGCATGAAAGACTTTTAAATTAGATCATCACACATAAGGCAGTAAGTTTGATAATAGGGTTTTTTTTTTTAACCTCTTTAAGTATTGATTCTGCTTGAGAATATTGAAGTACTTGCCAGAAGTTGTGGATTCCAGTTCTAACAAATGCAGTTTAAGTGGAGAAGCACACTGGTCTTGGAATTCCATTTGAGGATTTAGAAGTGTCATGTTTATACTTACTCAGTTGTGTTTGTTGCTGGCTTGTTGTAAAGCAATAAAATTTTTTTGGTCTTTTTGTAAGTGAGTGTGCTGCTGTAAGAAATCTCCCATGTGCATAACAAATTCTGAATATTTTTTGAGGCTAAAGAAGACCGGGGTGACAAGCACATACTGCTGTGTAATGGTTACACTAGCCAAAAGACACCAGCCGCTCAGAGTTCTGTGCTGTAAAGCGCAGATAACATTTGTGTGTTATACCTTGATTGGGGAATTAAAGGTCATTTAACTGAAGATGTTGAGAAACCTGGGCTTTGGTTTTAGTATACCAGAATTACTTTCTTCAATTGTAGAAAATCAAGCAGGTTAGAGAAAATAGAGATGAATTAGGAGACACTGTCTCATGGATTCATTTAT
>NW_022320504.1:0-4213 GCF_002776525.5 Piliocolobus tephrosceles
ACTGGGCCCTGGAAGTTTGGAATGTTTACACTGGGCCCTGGAAGTTTGGAATGTATGGAGGAACGTGTTAGGGTTGGGCCCAGGAAGCTGAGAAGTGTGTCTGGCTCCTTTCATTTCCCCCTTTCTCAGGTACCTCTGGAGCCAATCTTGGGTCTTATAACTCTGATTCTGATTCTGCTTCAGTGTTTGCAGGTTGGTATTGGGCTCTGAGGACCATGAGCTGTATGGTGTCAAACCTCTCTCTGACAAACTGCAAAATTCTGTTAACAACACAAGGTCATTTTATGTTTTTCTGCTGTGGCTCCAGCCAGTCCCTCCGTCCAAGTTCTCTGTCTCTGACTTCCCGCAACATTCTCTCTCCCTTTTCCTCTATATAACTGTGCCATGGCGATGAAGGCTTGTTCATTCTCTCGATTTTGGCATAGGATTCTTTGACTGGTCCAGCACATTAAAACTGCATCAGCAAAGACCCTTTCTCCAAATAAAGTCACATTCTCAGGTTGTAGGGGTAAGGATATAGACATATCTTCTGAGAATGGCATCATTCAAACTCCTTCAGTCCACCCTCTGGCCCTCCAAAATTCACACTTGTCCCACATAAAAAATACACTCATACCACTCATATCCTCCAAAGTCCCAACTCATTACATCATCCATTCTAAGTACAAAGTCCTGTCTAAATATTATCAGCTCGAAAGTCCCAGTCTCTTTTGCCAATTGTCAACCAAGCTTACTGGCTGAACACAGGAGTGCAATGCAACTCCTGCCACAGGGCTGTAGCTGTGACTGCAAAGTCTTGTAAATAGTTTACCTGTGGTTTGAGTGACACTCTGCTTACCAAGTGATAACTAAATCTACTGATGGGATTGAGAGTAGGTACTTCTACCAACCAATTTTGGAGAGCAGGCATTAAACATCCTGGTGCTCTCCTTAGGCAAATAGGAGGATAACGATACTCAATGGAAATATTTATCGTCATTCCTTCTTCCTCCGGTTAAGCAGGGCAATGATCATCTGTGGGATCAGGTACCCACACACTATTATTAACATATACTTCAATAGGATTATCCATCCATGTGACTGCCCGAATTAAGGGCGGGAAAGGCACATAAGCCCAGTAGGTATAATTAGCTGCAGCTGCTCCTGCAGGCATGGGGAGACTTACCACCATTGATACAACCATTAAAGCTGCAAGCAGCATTTTTTCTGAGGTTTGTGTCACCTTTGTGCTAGCTAGGCTTTTTCTAGCTAACAATGTCAGCTTCTTTAACTGTGCCCAGGTCGGCAGCTCTGCCTTCTTGGTGCGTGGTGACTTCATCTGTTTTTCTAATATCACCACTTGATTTATCCTGCGAGTCAATGGTGCTCGATTGGGGTGTTTCCGTCTCTGTGGAGGCGCTTTTCTTTGCATCTCCGATGGGTTCATTGTAGAACTTCAAATGTCTAGTGGGTATCCCAATAGGAAGCTGATTTTCTCCTGGTGAAACACAAGCAAAGCCTCTTCCCCAGGTTATCACCTTCCCTATTTCCCATGTCTTATTTTTGTTGTCTTTCCACTAAATCAGTTTTCCTTTATGTGGGCTATTCTTTTTACCAGTAAGATGTTGTTCTGCAGAAGTAGTAGTCAGATTTCTATAAATGTTTAAAAAAATTAAAGAATAGAGTGCTAGATTAAGCTGCATCTGAGGAGAGGTACATTCCTTTCCTTACTGTTTGTTGTGACAAATTGAACAGCTGGTTTAACTGATCATCCATGCTATATTTAATTAGAGCTATCTCAATATTCCTTGTAGCATGTACTGCATATGCAGAATCTGATATAATATGCACAGGTTGATTAAAATCTTCTAACACTGCAATGACTGCAACCAACTCTGCCCTTTGAGCTGATTGATATTGAGTTTTGATTACTTGCTTTTTTGGCCCTGTGTAAGCCGCTTTTTGCTTTTCCATTGCTGGAACCATCAGTAAACACTGTCAGAGCATTTTCTAAAGGTTTATGTCTGGTAATTTTAGGTAAAATCCAAGTAGTCAATTTTAAAAACTGGCAGATTTTTGTTTTTGGGTAATGATTATCAATAATTTCCACAAAATCAGCAAGGCCAATTTGCCATGCACCAGAATTGATAAAGGCTCGTTTAACTTGTTCCTTGGTTAAAGGAACAACTATTTTGTCTGGGTCATTACCACACAATTTTATTATTCGCAATCTTGTCTGACCAATTAATGTAGCCATTTGATCCAAGTACAATGTAAAAGTTTTAATTGTATTGTGAGGAAGGAATGACCACTCCACAAGATCAGTATTTTGAAAAATGATGCCTTTTGGAGAATGCGCAGTGGCAAAAATCAAAAGTTGGAGTGGGGCTAAAGAATCTATTCTACATATTTGCGCTGACTGAATTTTTTTCTTCCACAAATTAAATTTCTTTTGTTGCCTCTGGGGTTAATATTCTTCTACTACTTAAGTCTGGATTTCCTCTTAGGATAGAGAACAAATTTGACATGGCATAAGTAGGAATGCCTAGAGTTGGCCGAATCCAATTAATATTGCCTAACAATTTCTGAAAATCATTTAATGTCTTTAATGTATCTTTTTGTAGAACTGCTGCCAGGACCTAGTCATTTTTTTCCCTCTGGAGTATCTCTATTATTGTAAACCCACTGGGCTATCTGTAGGAGGTCCTGAATCTGTTTTCCCTCCAAGTCTTCTAATTTCTGGAGTTACTTTCTAATGTCTGGGGCCTCCTGATTTACAAAAAACGTTACAACAGCTGCCTGGCTTCCTGGAACCTCTGGGTCTATGGGGGTGTACTGTCTAAAGGCTTCCATTAATCTTTCTAAGTAGTTAGTATACTTTAGCCAAATTAGTGGGCTTGCGAGCAGCTGCCCGGAGACCCGCCATTAGAGTCTGGCGATAAAGGTGTAGCCATCCCCTACCTTCTGCTGTGTTGCAATCCCTTGCCGGTCTGGTCAGAGGAAAAGTCGCACTGTGGAGTCAGGCGGCTGGGGGGGCTAATTCGCAACGTGCGCCCTAGCCTCCTCCCCGCAGGCCCTTCAGAGTTACTTTCATTTTCAGCGGGTTCGGATGCGCCGGCTGCCTCCCGTCCGCCTGCTTCTACCTTCGGCCCAGCCCGGGGGGCTGGGGCCTGAAGCCCGGAGGGTTACGGAGGGGGTTCTGTGGACAGTGGGTCCCCGCTATCAGGTAAAACGGGATGGGTTTTTTTTTTTTTTTCTGGAAACAGTTGCGCCAGTAGTGGCGCCTGGAACAGGTCCTGCAAGGGAACAGGTCCTGCAAGGGAAAGTGAGTTGCCCGAACAGGTCCTGCAAGGAAAAGTGAGTTACCAGAACAGGTCCTGCAAGGAAAAGTGAGTTACCGGAACAGGTCCTGCAAGGAAAAGTGAGTTACTGGAACAGGTCCTGCAAGGAAAAGTGAGTTACAGAATATCAACAACAAGTTATGTCAGTCGCAGGCGCACTCCAGAAATCTGGGTCAGAATAAATCAGACAAGAATCTGATGAGAGCTAGGGGACGTCTCCCACCGGTCTCCGCTGGCTGTCCTATAGCATCCGCCAGTACCTATGCCAGCTTTCAGCTTCAGTTTTAGACCTCGCGAGCTTCAGATTCAGAACGGATGAGCTGCAGATTCAGAACAGACACAGACAGACAAACAGACAAACAGTGACGAGCCTCAGATTCAGAACGGACGAGCCGCAGATTCAGAACGGACGAGCCGCAGATTCAGAACGGACACGGACAGACAGACAAACAGTGATGAGCCGGCTCACCTGGTAGATCTGTTGACCAGGGGTCTGGTGGGCTTGGGGGAATCCCAGACGAGCCCCCAAATGTTATGCCCAGACCGTTTGTTCCCCAAAGAAGACCACCAGAGTCCAGAGTCAAAGCCAAGCGGCAAGGATCTTTATTGCAAGTTCAAACTTGGTCCCTCCACTTCATAGCTTACAGGAGGGCCTCGAACGATGCGTGCACTCACTTTTTATAGCCCGATGAAAACAGGATATGTAAGGTTACAGAGAAACAAGGGAATTCTTTAGGTTACAGCATTACAATTGGTTAACATATTAAGTTATACATTTAGCAGTTATCTATTGGTTCCCGTGCTTTCAGTACAAACGGTACTCTCCAGGTGGTGTTTGTACTGGGCCCTGGAAGTTTGGAATGTTTACACTGGGCCCTGGAAGTTTGGAATGT
>NW_022320505.1:0-4213 GCF_002776525.5 Piliocolobus tephrosceles
ACATTCCAAACTTCCAGGGCCCAGTGTAAACATTCCAAACTTCCAGGGCCCAGTACAAACACCACCTGGAGAGTACCGTTTGTACTGAAAGCACGGGAACCAATAGATAACTGCTAAATGTATAACTTAATATGTTAACCAATTGTAATGCTGTAACCTAAAGAATTCCCTTGTTTCTCTGTAACCTTACATATCCTGTTTTCATCGGGCTATAAAAAGTGAGTGCACGCATCGTTCGAGGCCCTCCTGTAAGCTATGAAGTGGAGGGACCAAGTTTGAACTTGCAATAAAGATCCTTGCCGCTTGGCTTTGACTCTGGACTCTGGTGGTCTTCTTTGGGGAACAAACGGTCTGGGCATAACATTTGGGGGCTCGTCTGGGATTCCCCCAAGCCCACCAGACCCCTGGTCAACAGATCTACCAGGTGAGCCGGCTCATCACTGTTTGTCTGTCTGTCCGTGTCCGTTCTGAATCTGCGGCTCGTCCGTTCTGAATCTGCGGCTCGTCCGTTCTGAATCTGAGGCTCGTCACTGTTTGTCTGTTTGTCTGTCTGTGTCTGTTCTGAATCTGCAGCTCATCCGTTCTGAATCTGAAGCTCGCGAGGTCTAAAACTGAAGCTGAAAGCTGGCATAGGTACTGGCGGATGCTATAGGACAGCCAGCGGAGACCGGTGGGAGACGTCCCCTAGCTCTCATCAGATTCTTGTCTGATTTATTCTGACCCAGATTTCTGGAGTGCGCCTGCGACTGACATAACTTGTTGTTGATATTCTGTAACTCACTTTTCCTTGCAGGACCTGTTCCAGTAACTCACTTTTCCTTGCAGGACCTGTTCCGGTAACTCACTTTTCCTTGCAGGACCTGTTCTGGTAACTCACTTTTCCTTGCAGGACCTGTTCGGGCAACTCACTTTCCCTTGCAGGACCTGTTCCCTTGCAGGACCTGTTCCAGGCGCCACTACTGGCGCAACTGTTTCCAGAAAAAAAAAAAAAAACCCATCCCGTTTTACCTGATAGCGGGGACCCACTGTCCACAGAACCCCCTCCGTAACCCTCCGGGCTTCAGGCCCCAGCCCCCCGGGCTGGGCCGAAGGTAGAAGCAGGCGGACGGGAGGCAGCCGGCGCATCCGAACCCGCTGAAAATGAAAGTAACTCTGAAGGGCCTGCGGGGAGGAGGCTAGGGCGCACGTTGCGAATTAGCCCCCCCAGCCGCCTGACTCCACAGTGCGACTTTTCCTCTGACCAGACCGGCAAGGGATTGCAACACAGCAGAAGGTAGGGGATGGCTACACCTTTATCGCCAGACTCTAATGGCGGGTCTCCGGGCAGCTGCTCGCAAGCCCACTAATTTGGCTAAAGTATACTAACTACTTAGAAAGATTAATGGAAGCCTTTAGACAGTACACCCCCATAGACCCAGAGGTTCCAGGAAGCCAGGCAGCTGTTGTAACGTTTTTTGTAAATCAGGAGGCCCCAGACATTAGAAAGTAACTCCAGAAATTAGAAGACTTGGAGGGAAAACAGATTCAGGACCTCCTACAGATAGCCCAGTGGGTTTACAATAATAGAGATACTCCAGAGGGAAAAAAATGACTAGGTCCTGGCAGCAGTTCTACAAAAAGATACATTAAAGACATTAAATGATTTTCAGAAATTGTTAGGCAATATTAATTGGATTCGGCCAACTCTAGGCATTCCTACTTATGCCATGTCAAATTTGTTCTCTATCCTAAGAGGAAATCCAGACTTAAGTAGTAGAAGAATATTAACCCCAGAGGCAACAAAAGAAATTTAATTTGTGGAAGAAAAAAATTCAGTCAGCGCAAATATGTAGAATAGATTCTTTAGCCCCACTCCAACTTTTGATTTTTGCCACTGCGCATTCTCCAAAAGGCATCATTTTTCAAAATACTGATCTTGTGGAGTGGTCATTCCTTCCTCACAATACAATTAAAACTTTTACATTGTACTTGGATCAAATGGCTACATTAATTGGTCAGACAAGATTGCGAATAATAAAATTGTGTGGTAATGACCCAGACAAAATAGTTGTTCCTTTAACCAAGGAACAAGTTAAACGAGCCTTTATCAATTCTGGTGCATGGCAAATTGGCCTTGCTGATTTTGTGGAAATTATTGATAATCATTACCCAAAAACAAAAATCTGCCAGTTTTTAAAATTGACTACTTGGATTTTACCTAAAATTACCAGACATAAACCTTTAGAAAATGCTCTGACAGTGTTTACTGATGGTTCCAGCAATGGAAAAGCAAAAAGCGGCTTACACAGGGCCAAAAAAGCAAGTAATCAAAACTCAATATCAATCAGCTCAAAGGGCAGAGTTGGTTGCAGTCATTGCAGTGTTAGAAGATTTTAATCAACCTGTGCATATTATATCAGATTCTGCATATGCAGTACATGCTACAAGGAATATTGAGATAGCTCTAATTAAATATAGCATGGATGATCAGTTAAACCAGCTGTTCAATTTGTCACAACAAACAGTAAGGAAAGGAATGTACCTCTCCTCAGATGCAGCTTAATCTAGCACTCTATTCTTTAATTTTTTTAAACATTTATAGAAATCTGACTACTACTTCTGCAGAACAACATCTTACTGGTAAAAAGAATAGCCCACATAAAGGAAAACTGATTTAGTGGAAAGACAACAAAAATAAGACATGGGAAATAGGGAAGGTGATAACCTGGGGAAGAGGCTTTGCTTGTGTTTCACCAGGAGAAAATCAGCTTCCTATTGGGATACCCACTAGACATTTGAAGTTCTACAATGAACCCATCGGAGATGCAAAGAAAAGCGCCTCCACAGAGACGGAAACACCCCAATCGAGCACCATTGACTCGCAGGATAAATCAAGTGGTGATATTAGAAAAACAGATGAAGTCACCACGCACCAAGAAGGCAGAGCTGCCGACCTGGGCACAGTTAAAGAAGCTGACATTGTTAGCTAGAAAAAGCCTAGCTAGCACAAAGGTGACACAAACCTCAGAAAAAATGCTGCTTGCAGCTTTAATGGTTGTATCAATGGTGGTAAGTCTCCCCATGCCTGCAGGAGCAGCTGCAGCTAATTATACCTACTGGGCTTATGTGCCTTTCCCGCCCTTAATTCGGGCAGTCACATGGATGGATAATCCTATTGAAGTATATGTTAATAATAGTGTGTGGGTACCTGATCCCACAGATGATCATTGCCCTGCTTAACCGGAGGAAGAAGGAATGACGATAAATATTTCCATTGAGTATCGTTATCCTCCTATTTGCCTAAGGAGAGCACCAGGATGTTTAATGCCTGCTCTCCAAAATTGGTTGGTAGAAGTACCTACTCTCAATCCCATCAGTAGATTTAGTTATCACTTGGTAAGCAGAGTGTCACTCAAACCACAGGTAAACTATTTACAAGACTTTGCAGTCACAGCTACAGCCCTGTGGCAGGAGTTGCATTGCACTCCTGTGTTCAGCCAGTAAGCTTGGTTGACAATTGGCAAAAGAGACTGGGACTTTCGAGCTGATAATATTTAGACAGGACTTTGTACTTAGAATGGATGATGTAATGAGTTGGGACTTTGGAGGATATGAGTGGTATGAGTGTATTTTTTATGTGGGACAAGTGTGAATTTTGGAGGGCCAGAGGGTGGACTGAAGGAGTTTGAATGATGCCATTCTCAGAAGATATGTCTATATCCTTACCCCTACAACCTGAGAATGTGACTTTATTTGGAGAAAGGGTCTTTGCTGATGCAGTTTTAATGTGCTGGACCAGTCAAAGAATCCTATGCCAAAATCGAGAGAATGAACAAGCCTTCATCGCCATGGCACAGTTATATAGAGGAAAAGGGAGAGAGAATGTTGCGGGAAGTCAGAGACAGAGAACTTGGACGGAGGGACTGGCTGGAGCCACAGCAGAAAAACATAAAATGACCTTGTGTTGTTAACAGAATTTTGCAGTTTGTCAGAGAGAGGTTTGACACCATACAGCTCATGGTCCTCAGAGCCCAATACCAACCTGCAAACACTGAAGCAGAATCAGAATCAGAGTTATAAGACCCAAGATTGGCTCCAGAGGTACCTGAGAAAGGGGGAAATGAAAGGAGCCAGACACACTTCTCAGCTTCCTGGGCCCAACCCTAACACGTTCCTCCATACATTCCAAACTTCCAGGGCCCAGTGTAAACATTCCAAACTTCCAGGGCCCAGT
>NW_022320506.1:0-1807 GCF_002776525.5 Piliocolobus tephrosceles
GGAGGAGGAAAAGATGGGTAGATAGCCTGGTGAGCTTCGGAAAAGGCACCCAAACTCCGGAGGCTGCGTTTCTGCTGGGCCATGCACCCACTGCTGCCCACCTGCCCCCCCTAGCACTGGCAGTCACCCATCTATCCAGCTTCCTTTCCTAAAACTTAGGGGGAAAATCTATAAAGGCTCTATCCTTGTCTGGTGCCCGTACTGTACAGGGACAAAAAAACAGGTTCAAAGACAGCAAATGACTTGTCCAAGTTGATGAAACAGGATTTGAACTCAAGTCTCCTACCTTTGGGTTCATCTAGCAACCTGGATGAAGCCACGGTCTGACCTCCACAGTCTCTGCCTGCAGTCCCCACTGTCATATCGTCCACTCTGCCCCCCCACCCTCCATCACTTCCTGGGGAATCACGTTCCCTAGCTCCTACCCACAAGGAAGGGAGGCTTCACCTCTCAGCTCTCCTGGCCCGCAGGGCCCAGCTGTTGCACCCCAAGCTTCTTGCCTCCTGGCCCTATCCAGATGGGAAAAGTGTCTTTCCCTCCACCTTCCCTGGGCCACCCCAAGGGATGCCAGCACTGGGACCGAGGCCCTGGTGCTGGCTGTGGGTGCGATGGTAGGCACCAGCAGCTGCCAAGGCGCTGGCCTCACTTGTCCTCACAGAAGCTCAACCTGCAGGTGAGCAAGGGGCTCTAGGCCTGGGCACTGTAGCACACATATGACACTCTTTAAGAAACATGAGATCTGGATGTAGGTCACCCATGAGCTTCTGGACCACCAAGTCGGGAGTGCCATGTGCTGCCCCCTACTCTGCACCCTGCATGGCCAGGCTGGGGCCCCTGACTTCTGAGTTTGGCCTGACTAGGGCCTGTGTTGCTGTGGTGCTGGGCTAGGCTGCTGGCCTAAGAGTGGCCACTAGAGTGTGGCGCCCCTCAGCAGCCTTCCCTCAGCACCTCCCACTCGTCCTGCCTATGCCCCTCCTACCTCTCCCTCCCTCTTTCCTCCAGTCCTCTAGAGCCCTTCCCTTACTTGCCCCTCCCTCCTTTACTCCTTGCCTGAAGTGCCGCCCTTCTGTTCACCTAGGGGGACGGAGGGAGGCCCTTCTCCCCTCCCCCAAGGTGTCTCTCCTTTCTTGCCAACCTTTCCCCACTGCCCATTGTATTTCCATGTGTCCCTGCCCTAGCTCCTTCCCTGCACCTGACCCCTCCCATCCCCCTGTGAGATCTGCTTCCCCCTGAGCAGGCCCAGCCTGGCAAGACTCCTGCCCTAAGAATGCACTCCTCTTGCTCTTGTCTAAAAATGCCCCTCTTCACCTATGCCTTCCAGACCGCCCTTGCGGGATTCACCATTCCCTCCCAGCCTGGCAGGACTCGACTGCCGCTACTGTCAGCCCCACTGCACCCCCCGGGCCTGCTGGGTGCTGGGCACTAGCTAGATGCTTTAGGCTGCTTCAGCTGATCCTTCAGCTCTGTGAGGTGGATTCCAGTATTCTATTTTGCAGATAGAGTTTGGCCCAGAGAGGTTAACTAATATATCCATGATCACACAGCTAATAAAAGGCAGAGCTCAGGTCTATTTTGGTTTGTTGGTTTTGTTTTGAGCCCAGGTCTTCAGGCCATAGAACTGCTTCTCGTTAACAGCTCTCCTTCCTTCCCTCACTGAAATAAGGCTGTGACGGTGCTGCAGGAAAGCACGGGACGCTCACCTGAACCCAAACAACCTACCTCCAAATCTTAAGGCTCCAACACCTTAAAAAGCTGTCACCTTAGGAAGCCCTTTCTACCAAACTTCAAACATGATTTAGCCAGAGAG
>NW_022320507.1:0-1807 GCF_002776525.5 Piliocolobus tephrosceles
CTCTCTGGCTAAATCATGTTTGAAGTTTGGTAGAAAGGGCTTCCTAAGGTGACAGCTTTTTAAGGTGTTGGAGCCTTAAGATTTGGAGGTAGGTTGTTTGGGTTCAGGTGAGCGTCCCGTGCTTTCCTGCAGCACCGTCACAGCCTTATTTCAGTGAGGGAAGGAAGGAGAGCTGTTAACGAGAAGCAGTTCTATGGCCTGAAGACCTGGGCTCAAAACAAAACCAACAAACCAAAATAGACCTGAGCTCTGCCTTTTATTAGCTGTGTGATCATGGATATATTAGTTAACCTCTCTGGGCCAAACTCTATCTGCAAAATAGAATACTGGAATCCACCTCACAGAGCTGAAGGATCAGCTGAAGCAGCCTAAAGCATCTAGCTAGTGCCCAGCACCCAGCAGGCCCGGGGGGTGCAGTGGGGCTGACAGTAGCGGCAGTCGAGTCCTGCCAGGCTGGGAGGGAATGGTGAATCCCGCAAGGGCGGTCTGGAAGGCATAGGTGAAGAGGGGCATTTTTAGACAAGAGCAAGAGGAGTGCATTCTTAGGGCAGGAGTCTTGCCAGGCTGGGCCTGCTCAGGGGGAAGCAGATCTCACAGGGGGATGGGAGGGGTCAGGTGCAGGGAAGGAGCTAGGGCAGGGACACATGGAAATACAATGGGCAGTGGGGAAAGGTTGGCAAGAAAGGAGAGACACCTTGGGGGAGGGGAGAAGGGCCTCCCTCCGTCCCCCTAGGTGAACAGAAGGGCGGCACTTCAGGCAAGGAGTAAAGGAGGGAGGGGCAAGTAAGGGAAGGGCTCTAGAGGACTGGAGGAAAGAGGGAGGGAGAGGTAGGAGGGGCATAGGCAGGACGAGTGGGAGGTGCTGAGGGAAGGCTGCTGAGGGGCGCCACACTCTAGTGGCCACTCTTAGGCCAGCAGCCTAGCCCAGCACCACAGCAACACAGGCCCTAGTCAGGCCAAACTCAGAAGTCAGGGGCCCCAGCCTGGCCATGCAGGGTGCAGAGTAGGGGGCAGCACATGGCACTCCCGACTTGGTGGTCCAGAAGCTCATGGGTGACCTACATCCAGATCTCATGTTTCTTAAAGAGTGTCATATGTGTGCTACAGTGCCCAGGCCTAGAGCCCCTTGCTCACCTGCAGGTTGAGCTTCTGTGAGGACAAGTGAGGCCAGCGCCTTGGCAGCTGCTGGTGCCTACCATCGCACCCACAGCCAGCACCAGGGCCTCGGTCCCAGTGCTGGCATCCCTTGGGGTGGCCCAGGGAAGGTGGAGGGAAAGACACTTTTCCCATCTGGATAGGGCCAGGAGGCAAGAAGCTTGGGGTGCAACAGCTGGGCCCTGCGGGCCAGGAGAGCTGAGAGGTGAAGCCTCCCTTCCTTGTGGGTAGGAGCTAGGGAACGTGATTCCCCAGGAAGTGATGGAGGGTGGGGGGGCAGAGTGGACGATATGACAGTGGGGACTGCAGGCAGAGACTGTGGAGGTCAGACCGTGGCTTCATCCAGGTTGCTAGATGAACCCAAAGGTAGGAGACTTGAGTTCAAATCCTGTTTCATCAACTTGGACAAGTCATTTGCTGTCTTTGAACCTGTTTTTTTGTCCCTGTACAGTACGGGCACCAGACAAGGATAGAGCCTTTATAGATTTTCCCCCTAAGTTTTAGGAAAGGAAGCTGGATAGATGGGTGACTGCCAGTGCTAGGGGGGGCAGGTGGGCAGCAGTGGGTGCATGGCCCAGCAGAAACGCAGCCTCCGGAGTTTGGGTGCCTTTTCCGAAGCTCACCAGGCTATCTACCCATCTTTTCCTCCTCC
>NW_022320508.1:0-5493 GCF_002776525.5 Piliocolobus tephrosceles
AGCTGTGCTCGGGACCCCTCTCTCTTGCCCTCCTGACTACGCCTGTACGGAGAGAGGTCCGGGTTCGAACCTGCAATAAAGTGATCCCGGCCGCTTGGCTTTGACTTCGGTTTCTGGTGGTCGTCTTTGAGGGGGGTCTTGGAACTCAGGGCACAACATTTGGGGGCTCTCCTGGGATTCCCCCCCCAAGCCCACCAGACTCCAGGTCAATGGGTCATCACTAATCAGTAAGTAAGCCGGCTTTGTCTCTGTTCGTCTTTGTCTCTCTGAGGAATCCCGCGGGATCTGTACTGAGGTTGGCATAGTCTTGGCGGACGCGCTATAAGACAGCCACCAGGGACCGGTAGGAGACGTCCTCCGGTGCCCATCTGGGGCCTCTGTATTCTGTTGGCCCGTCTGACTCTGATCGGGAACTAAACCCGAAATGCGCTTGCGGAACTGTTGTCTGTTGTTGCTGTTGTAGACTGTTACTTGTTTAGAACTCGCTTTCACTTTTCAGGAGCTGCTGGACGAGACAAAAGTTACTTCAAATCCTGTTACTGATATTTCTCTGTATCCCTTTCTCTACCTCCAGGGGTTCTTGAAATGGGTGGCGCCCAAAGTACGCCACTCTCTCTCCTTGTAAATAACTTTAAAGATGTCAAAGCTAGGGGCTATGACCTTAGTGTAGAGCTAAAGAAAGGAAAATTGATAACCTGCCGCTTAGAGTGGCCGACTTTCGGCGTAGGGTGGCCTCCCGAGGGAACATTTTGCCTCCCTATTATCACTAAGGTAAAAACTAAAATTTTCCTACCAGGACGTTCGGGGCATCCTGATTAGATCCCCTACATCTTGATATGGCAAGACCTTGTGGAAAACCCGCCACCCTGGCTAACTCCTTTCATACTGGCCCCGGAGCCATGTAAAGCACTGGTCGCACGACCAGTGGAAAACTCTCACAAGCCAAAAACTCCATCCGCCGCCCCCCCGTCCCTGTGTTGCCCGACAGTCAGGACCCTCTGTCTTTGGAACCCCCACCTTATCTCCCTCAGCCCGATCCTCAACTTCAGGCCCCGCCGGCTGCTCTCCCGGGAGGGCACGAGGAACGAGAGGCAGCAGCCGCGCCAGTGGCAATCGAGAACAAAAGTAATTCTGGGGGACCAGTGGGACGAACGCGTGGATGCGCCCAACGCGAGACAGTCCCGCGGCCCCCTGATTCCACTATAGCACTCCCCTTAAGAGAAATAGGACCCCCTGATGATACGGGTAACCCTAGGCTCCAGTATTGGCCATTTTCCACCAGTGACTTATACAACTGGAAAACCCAGAATGCCCGGTTCTCAGATAACCCCAAAGACCTAACAACCCTTCTATTATGTTCACCCACCAACCCACCTGGGATGACTGTCAGCAGCTCCTCCGGATTCTGTTCACGACGGAGGAGCGAGAAAGAATACAGGTTGAGGCCAGAAAACTGGTTCCCGGAGATGACGGCCAGCCGACCGCCAATCCTGACCTCATCAATGCAGCTTTCCCTCTCACCAGACCTACATGGGATTACAACATGGCAGAAGGTAGGGGAAGGCTACTCGTTTATCGCCAGACTCTAATGGCGGGTCTCCGGGCTGCCACTCGCAAGCCCACTAATTTGGCCAAGGTATACTCTGTATTGCAGGGAAAAACAGAAAGCCCAGCTGTCTATTTAGAAAGGTTAATGGAAGCCTTTAGGCAGTTTACCCCTATGGACCCAGAAGCTCCTGAAAACCAGGCAGCTGTTGTTATGTCCTTTGTAAACCAGGCAGCCCCAGACATTAAGAAAAAACTCCAAAAATTAGAAGATTTAGAGGGAATTACGCCCCACATCCGCTGGCTCTTAGATCAAGGAGTTCTGTGCGCCTGTCATTCGCCGTGGAACACTCCGTTGTTACCTGTCCGTAAACCTAATAGTAAAGACTATAGGCCGGTGCAAGATTTGAGAGAAGTCAACAAAAGAGTCATGGACATACACCCCACCGTACCCAACCCATATACCCTCTTAAGTACTTTGAACCCTGAAAAACAATGGTATACTGTCTTGGATTTAAAGGATGCTTTTTTCAGCCTACCCTTGGCTCCCAAAAGTCAAGAGCTTTTTGCATTTGAATGGACAGACCCCGAGAGGGGTATAAACGGCCAGCTAACATGGACCAGATTGCCACAGGGATTCAAGAACTCGCCAACCCTGTTCGACGAAGCCCTCCATGAAGATCTGGGTGAGTACCGACGGCAACACCCTGAAATAACTCTTTTGCAGTATGTTGATGATCTTTTAGTAGCGGCCAAATCCCCGGAAAACTGTGTTCAAGGAACCGAATACCTCCTAAAGACTTTGGGGAAGCTAGGCTACCGGGCCTCAGCAACAAAGGCTCAAATCTGCAAATCAGAGGTAACCTATCTGGGATACCTGTCAAAAGGGGGGCAACGTTGGTTAACCAGTGCCTGGAAAGAGACAGTCCTACGTATCCCTAGACCCCAATCAACGCGACAAGTAAGAGAATTCCTGGGGTCAGCGGGGTTCTGTAGGTTATGGATACCCGGGTTTGCAGAGTTAGCCAAGCCCCTATACCAGGCAACAAAGGAATAGCAGCCCTTCAATTGGACGGAAGAGGCTGAGTTGGCCTTCCAACAGATCAAAACCGCTCTGTTATCAGCCCCCGCGCTGGGACTCCCTGATGTCTCCAAGCCCTTCCACTTATACGTGGACGAAAGCAGGGGCGTTGCCAAAGCGGTATTAACTCAGTATTTAGGCCCCTGGCGGAGGCCAGTTGCCTATTTGTCAAAAAAATTGGACCCAGTAGCCGCAGGATGGCCTCCCTGCCTCGGAATAATCGCAGCAACCGCTTTGATGGTGCGAGATGCTGATAAACTGATCATGGGCCAGGAACTACTGGTCACTACTCCACATGCCATCGAAGGCGTTCTCAGCCGCCTGATCGATGGATTAGCAATGCCCGGCTCACCCACTACCAGGGGCTACTGCTAAACCCCCTCAGGATAACCTTCCTGCCCCCAACGACCCTGAACCCTGCGTCACTACTGCCAAATCCGGACTTAGAAACCCCGTTCCATGACTGCTCCGAGATATTGGCCCAGGTGCACGGAGTCAGGGAAGACCTGCAAGACCGCCCACTGCCGGACGCCGACCTCATCTGGTTCACCGATGGGAGCAGTTTCGTCTACCAAGGACAAAGGTATGCAGGGGCGGCGGTAACTTCAGAAACCGAAATAGTTTGGGCAGAGCCTTTGCCCCCGGGGACATCAGCTCAAAAAGCTGAATTGGTGGCTTTAACCCAAGCCCTAAAAATGGGAAGAGACCACAAACTGACAATATATACTGACAGTCGGTATGCTTTAGCTACCGCCCACATACATGGGGCAATATACAGAGAAAGGGGGCTCCTCACGGCAGAAGGAAAAAATATCAAAAATAAGGAAGAAATCCTAGCCTTACTAGCAGCCCTTTGGGGACCCAGAAAGCTAGCAATAGTCCACTGCCCAGGACACCAAAAGGCTACTGACTCAGTCTCCCGAGGAAATAACTTGGCCAATCAGACTGCTAAAAATGTGGCTAAAACTCTCACACAACTACTAGCCCTACAACTACCTGACCTGGGGCCCAAAGAGTTACCCCCAAATCCAGAATACTCAGAGAGTGACCTTCAGTGGATAGACAAACTTCCCATGGCCCAAATCCTTAATAATTGGTGGAAAGACTCTGAAAATAACATCATACTCCCAGAAAAATTAGGACAACGAGTGTTAGAACAAATCCATCGGAGCACCCATTTAGGCTCGCAGCGAATACTGGACTTAATAAGACGCTCTAAACTAAAAATTAAAGACGCCTCCAGAAAGGCTGATCAAGTAGTCAAAAAATGTGCAGTTTGCCAACTCAATAAGGCAGGTAACCAACTCCAAAGCAGTGGAAAAAGGCAGAGAGGAGACAGACCTGGGGCCTATTGGGAAGTTGACTTCACAGAAATAAAACCAGGAAAATATGGATATAAATACTTGCTAGTCTTTGTAGATACCTTTTCAGGATGGACGGAAGCTTTCCCCGCAAAGAGAGAGACTGCTCAGGTTGTGGTGAAAAAAATCCTAGAAGAAATCTTGCCCAGGTATGGATTCCCACTTATGATAGGATCAGACAATGGGCCTGCCTTTGTCGCTAAGGTAAGTCAGGGACTGGCTTCCATTCTCGGGGCTGATTGGAAATTACATTGTGCATACCGCCCCCAGAGCTCAGGGCAGGTAGAAAGAATGAATAGAACATTAAAAGAGACCCTAACTAAATTGACCATGGAGACTGGCGCTAACTGGGTATTCCTTCTCCCCTACTCTCTGTTCAGAGTGCGTAACTCCCCTTACAAATTAGGACTTACCCCTTATGAAATTATGTATGGCCGGCCTCTCCCTATCATCCCTGACCTGAAAGACAATCTCATTAAAACTGGAGCCGATGATAGTCTTAAACTCTTATTCTCCCTACAAACTCTACAGAAAGTTCATGAGGAGGTCTGGCCTAACCTAAGAGAGCTGTACAAAACAGGACCTCCACCCGAACCACATCAGTTCCAGCCAGGAGATTGGGTTCTCATCAAACGCCATTGGCAAGAGACCTTAGAGCCGAGGTGGAAAGGACCGTTCCAGATAATCTTGACAACACCAACCGCACTCAAGGTGGGAGGAATCGCCGCCTGGATCACACACGCCAAACCAGTGGATCCAGTCTCGGACCTCGTCGGACCGTCAGCGGCTTGGACGATCGACCAGACTAAAGACAATCCTTTAAAACTCACCTTGCGCCGTTAACAACCTAAACTGTAAATATGATATCCCTTTCCCTCACAACGCTTTTGCTTGTACAGGCCTTTATCTGGGAGACCTAATCACAGGGGGCCTCATCCCCGTTTGCTTGGTGTTTTTACTTAACTGAGAATTGGACCGACCATGCCCAGACACAAAAAGAGAGCCAGGTCTTGGCAACGGCTGACTGCCACCCTGCAGAATGTCAAACGGCCATCTATCTAAATTTCTCTGATTTTGCCGCACAACCGGGAAAGGTCACCCCCGCTATCTGTTTTCTTTTTGACCAACAAATCACCTATTGTAAAAATTCTTGGGTCGAACAGAATGTCGGTTGTCTCTATGGGTCCTGTAAAATCCACACTGTCCAACTAATGGTCCTTAGAGCCCAGTACCAGCCCGTCATAACAGCAGAGTCAGACATCTAAGACCCAAGATTGGCTCTTAAAAGACACCTGTTAAAAGGGGGGAATGAAAAGACTAAAAGGCAGAAATGAAATCCACAGGCAGACAGCCCGGGCAGCTGGGCCTGGTTAAAGATCGACCCCTGACCTAACCGGTTATATTATCTATAAATTCCAGACGTTGTATGGACAAGCGTTGTGAAAGTCCCTGTCCTGTTCTGTTCTGTTCTGTTCTGATTACCGGTGCTTGCAGCCCCCAGTCACG
>NW_022320509.1:0-1579 GCF_002776525.5 Piliocolobus tephrosceles
GCACTCTAGCTTAGGTGACAGAGCAAGACTCTGTCTCAAAAAAAGAAAAAAAAAAAAGAAAGAAAGAAAAGAAAAAAGACCAGGAAATGTCCAATATCCAAGAAAAGAAAAGTCTCAATTCTTCATTTTAAATTGAGGATTGGATGAAAGGAAAGCACTGATGGATTTTTCTTTTCTTACTTTTTTATTTCTTTAGACGGAGTCTCGCTCTCGTCACCCAGGCTGGAGTGCAGTGGCGCCATCTCGGCTCACTGCAACCTCTGCCTCCGGGGTTCAAGCAATTCTCCTGCCTCGGCCTTGCAAGTAGCTAAGACTACAGGCATTCGCCACCATGCCCGGCCTGATTTTTCTTGATACATGGTCATATATATGTTTTGATTAGATACTTGAAGAAAGGTCCTTTCCAGTTTGAGGCTAATGGTCTTTTTGCTTCCTCCTAAGATTATACCAGGTACTGATTCAGCACTCAGAAACAAATCTAAAGCAAATCTCCAAAAAAACAGGAAGGGTCTCGAAGATGTCACAAAAAGTTAACTTAATACTTAAGGACAAGTCTCAAAGAGGCCAGGGAAGGTCTGAAATTTGTTAGTAAGAGTCTCAAATAGATCAGGAAGAGACTCACATATGACAGGAGGAATAAAAAAACATGTGAGAATGGAGAAGTCAGAAGGCATCAAAAAAGAAGGAAGGATCTCAAACATGTCCAAAAGGGTCTCAGTCAGACAAGGAAAACTCTCAAATAGTAAGGAAAAGTCTCGAACACCTTGGCAAAGTTTTCAAGCAAGCCAGAAGTGGTCTCAAATACATCAGGAAGAGTCTCAGACAAGTCAGGGAGAGCTTTAAACAAGTCAATAACAATCTCAAATACTTCTGGAAGGATCTCAAACAACTCAGGAAGGGTATCGAATACATAAGGAAGGGTCTCAAACAGAAAGAAACAACCTTGAATAATCAGAAAATGTCTCAAGCAAGATAAGAAAGGTCTCAAATATGTCACAAAGGGCCCCCAAATAGTCTGAAAGAGCTCAAAAAATTATGAAGGGTCTTAAGTATCAGGAAATAGCTCGAGCAAGTTATAGAAGGTCACAAACATGTTAGGAAAGTGTCTTAAAGTCATCAGGAAGAGTTTTAGATACATCAGGAAGGGACTCAGACAAGAAGGGTCTCGAACATGTCAGTCAAGGTCTTAAGCAGACAGTAAGAGATTCAAATACATAAGCAAGGGTTACAAAGTTGTAAGGAAACGTTTTAATGATCTTTGAAAGGGTCTTACACAGACAGGGAGAATCTGTACTAAGATAGAAACTCTTCAAAAAAGGGTCCCAGGCTAGGTGTGGTGACTCACACCTGTAATCCCAGCACTTTGGGAGGCGGAGGCGGGAGTATCACTTGAGGTCAGGAGTTCAAGACCGGCCTGGCCAACATGGTGAAACCCCGTCTCTACTGAAAATACAAAAGTTAGCCAGGTGTGGTGGCACGCATCTGTAGTCCCAGCTACTTGGGAGGCTTAGGCTGCACTCCAGCCTGGGTGACAAAGCCAGATCCTGTCTTTAAAAAAGGGTCCCAAGGCCGGGCGCGG
>NW_022320510.1:0-5493 GCF_002776525.5 Piliocolobus tephrosceles
CGTGACTGGGGGCTGCAAGCACCGGTAATCAGAACAGAACAGAACAGAACAGGACAGGGACTTTCACAACGCTTGTCCATACAACGTCTGGAATTTATAGATAATATAACCGGTTAGGTCAGGGGTCGATCTTTAACCAGGCCCAGCTGCCCGGGCTGTCTGCCTGTGGATTTCATTTCTGCCTTTTAGTCTTTTCATTCCCCCCTTTTAACAGGTGTCTTTTAAGAGCCAATCTTGGGTCTTAGATGTCTGACTCTGCTGTTATGACGGGCTGGTACTGGGCTCTAAGGACCATTAGTTGGACAGTGTGGATTTTACAGGACCCATAGAGACAACCGACATTCTGTTCGACCCAAGAATTTTTACAATAGGTGATTTGTTGGTCAAAAAGAAAACAGATAGCGGGGGTGACCTTTCCCGGTTGTGCGGCAAAATCAGAGAAATTTAGATAGATGGCCGTTTGACATTCTGCAGGGTGGCAGTCAGCCGTTGCCAAGACCTGGCTCTCTTTTTGTGTCTGGGCATGGTCGGTCCAATTCTCAGTTAAGTAAAAACACCAAGCAAACGGGGATGAGGCCCCCTGTGATTAGGTCTCCCAGATAAAGGCCTGTACAAGCAAAAGCGTTGTGAGGGAAAGGGATATCATATTTACAGTTTAGGTTGTTAACGGCGCAAGGTGAGTTTTAAAGGATTGTCTTTAGTCTGGTCGATCGTCCAAGCCGCTGACGGTCCGACGAGGTCCGAGACTGGATCCACTGGTTTGGCGTGTGTGATCCAGGCGGCGATTCCTCCCACCTTGAGTGCGGTTGGTGTTGTCAAGATTATCTGGAACGGTCCTTTCCACCTCGGCTCTAAGGTCTCTTGCCAATGGCGTTTGATGAGAACCCAATCTCCTGGCTGGAACTGATGTGGTTCGGGTGGAGGTCCTGTTTTGTACAGCTCTCTTAGGTTAGGCCAGACCTCCTCATGAACTTTCTGTAGAGTTTGTAGGGAGAATAAGAGTTTAAGACTATCATCGGCTCCAGTTTTAATGAGATTGTCTTTCAGGTCAGGGATGATAGGGAGAGGCCGGCCATACATAATTTCATAAGGGGTAAGTCCTAATTTGTAAGGGGAGTTACGCACTCTGAACAGAGAGTAGGGGAGAAGGAATACCCAGTTAGCGCCAGTCTCCATGGTCAATTTAGTTAGGGTCTCTTTTAATGTTCTATTCATTCTTTCTACCTGCCCTGAGCTCTGGGGGCGGTATGCACAATGTAATTTCCAATCAGCCCCGAGAATGGAAGCCAGTCCCTGACTTACCTTAGCGACAAAGGCAGGCCCATTGTCTGATCCTATCATAAGTGGGAATCCATACCTGGGCAAGATTTCTTCTAGGATTTTTTTCACCACAACCTGAGCAGTCTCTCTCTTTGCGGGGAAAGCTTCCGTCCATCCTGAAAAGGTATCTACAAAGACTAGCAAGTATTTATATCCATATTTTCCTGGTTTTATTTCTGTGAAGTCAACTTCCCAATAGGCCCCAGGTCTGTCTCCTCTCTGCCTTTTTCCACTGCTTTGGAGTTGGTTACCTGCCTTATTGAGTTGGCAAACTGCACATTTTTTGACTACTTGATCAGCCTTTCTGGAGGCGTCTTTAATTTTTAGTTTAGAGCGTCTTATTAAGTCCAGTATTCGCTGCGAGCCTAAATGGGTGCTCCGATGGATTTGTTCTAACACTCGTTGTCCTAATTTTTCTGGGAGTATGATGTTATTTTCAGAGTCTTTCCACCAATTATTAAGGATTTGGGCCATGGGAAGTTTGTCTATCCACTGAAGGTCACTCTCTGAGTATTCTGGATTTGGGGGTAACTCTTTGGGCCCCAGGTCAGGTAGTTGTAGGGCTAGTAGTTGTGTGAGAGTTTTAGCCACATTTTTAGCAGTCTGATTGGCCAAGTTATTTCCTCGGGAGACTGAGTCAGTAGCCTTTTGGTGTCCTGGGCAGTGGACTATTGCTAGCTTTCTGGGTCCCCAAAGGGCTGCTAGTAAGGCTAGGATTTCTTCCTTATTTTTGATATTTTTTCCTTCTGCCGTGAGGAGCCCCCTTTCTCTGTATATTGCCCCATGTATGTGGGCGGTAGCTAAAGCATACCGACTGTCAGTATATATTGTCAGTTTGTGGTCTCTTCCCATTTTTAGGGCTTGGGTTAAAGCCACCAATTCAGCTTTTTGAGCTGATGTCCCCGGGGGCAAAGGCTCTGCCCAAACTATTTCGGTTTCTGAAGTTACCGCCGCCCCTGCATACCTTTGTCCTTGGTAGACGAAACTGCTCCCATCGGTGAACCAGATGAGGTCGGCGTCCGGCAGTGGGCGGTCTTGCAGGTCTTCCCTGACTCCGTGCACCTGGGCCAATATCTCGGAGCAGTCATGGAACGGGGTTTCTAAGTCCGGATTTGGCAGTAGTGACGCAGGGTTCAGGGTCGTTGGGGGCAGGAAGGTTATCCTGAGGGGGTTTAGCAGTAGCCCCTGGTAGTGGGTGAGCCGGGCATTGCTAATCCATCGATCAGGCGGCTGAGAACGCCTTCGATGGCATGTGGAGTAGTGACCAGTAGTTCCTGGCCCATGATCAGTTTATCAGCATCTCGCACCATCAAAGCGGTTGCTGCGATTATTCCGAGGCAGGGAGGCCATCCTGCGGCTACTGGGTCCAATTTTTTTGACAAATAGGCAACTGGCCTCCGCCAGGGGCCTAAATACTGAGTTAATACCGCTTTGGCAACGCCCCTGCTTTCGTCCACGTATAAGTGGAAGGGCTTGGAGACATCAGGGAGTCCCAGCGCGGGGGCTGATAACAGAGCGGTTTTGATCTGTTGGAAGGCCAACTCAGCCTCTTCCGTCCAATTGAAGGGCTGCTATTCCTTTGTTGCCTGGTATAGGGGCTTGGCTAACTCTGCAAACCCGGGTATCCATAACCTACAGAACCCCGCTGACCCCAGGAATTCTCTTACTTGTCGCGTTGATTGGGGTCTAGGGATACGTAGGACTGTCTCTTTCCAGGCACTGGTTAACCAACGTTGCCCCCCTTTTGACAGGTATCCCAGATAGGTTACCTCTGATTTGCAGATTTGAGCCTTTGTTGCTGAGGCCCGGTAGCCTAGCTTCCCCAAAGTCTTTAGGAGGTATTCGGTTCCTTGAACACAGTTTTCCGGGGATTTGGCCGCTACTAAAAGATCATCAACATACTGCAAAAGAGTTATTTCAGGGTGTTGCCGTCGGTACTCACCCAGATCTTCATGGAGGGCTTCGTCGAACAGGGTTGGCGAGTTCTTGAATCCCTGTGGCAATCTGGTCCATGTTAGCTGGCCGTTTATACCCCTCTCGGGGTCTGTCCATTCAAATGCAAAAAGCTCTTGACTTTTGGGAGCCAAGGGTAGGCTGAAAAAAGCATCCTTTAAATCCAAGACAGTATACCATTGTTTTTCAGGGTTCAAAGTACTTAAGAGGGTATATGGGTTGGGTACGGTGGGGTGTATGTCCATGACTCTTTTGTTGACTTCTCTCAAATCTTGCACCGGCCTATAGTCTTTACTATTAGGTTTACGGACAGGTAACAACGGAGTGTTCCACGGCGAATGACAGGCGCACAGAACTCCTTGATCTAAGAGCCAGCGGATGTGGGGCGTAATTCCCTCTAAATCTTCTAATTTTTGGAGTTTTTTCTTAATGTCTGGGGCTGCCTGGTTTACAAAGGACATAACAACAGCTGCCTGGTTTTCAGGAGCTTCTGGGTCCATAGGGGTAAACTGCCTAAAGGCTTCCATTAACCTTTCTAAATAGACAGCTGGGCTTTCTGTTTTTCCCTGCAATACAGAGTATACCTTGGCCAAATTAGTGGGCTTGCGAGTGGCAGCCCGGAGACCCGCCATTAGAGTCTGGCGATAAACGAGTAGCCTTCCCCTACCTTCTGCCATGTTGTAATCCCATGTAGGTCTGGTGAGAGGGAAAGCTGCATTGATGAGGTCAGGATTGGCGGTCGGCTGGCCGTCATCTCCGGGAACCAGTTTTCTGGCCTCAACCTGTATTCTTTCTCGCTCCTCCGTCGTGAACAGAATCCGGAGGAGCTGCTGACAGTCATCCCAGGTGGGTTGGTGGGTGAACATAATAGAAGGGTTGTTAGGTCTTTGGGGTTATCTGAGAACCGGGCATTCTGGGTTTTCCAGTTGTATAAGTCACTGGTGGAAAATGGCCAATACTGGAGCCTAGGGTTACCCGTATCATCAGGGGGTCCTATTTCTCTTAAGGGGAGTGCTATAGTGGAATCAGGGGGCCGCGGGACTGTCTCGCGTTGGGCGCATCCACGCGTTCGTCCCACTGGTCCCCCAGAATTACTTTTGTTCTCGATTGCCACTGGCGCGGCTGCTGCCTCTCGTTCCTCGTGCCCTCCCGGGAGAGCAGCCGGCGGGGCCTGAAGTTGAGGATCGGGCTGAGGGAGATAAGGTGGGGGTTCCAAAGACAGAGGGTCCTGACTGTCGGGCAACACAGGGACGGGGGGGCGGCGGATGGAGTTTTTGGCTTGTGAGAGTTTTCCACTGGTCGTGCGACCAGTGCTTTACATGGCTCCGGGGCCAGTATGAAAGGAGTTAGCCAGGGTGGCGGGTTTTCCACAAGGTCTTGCCATATCAAGATGTAGGGGATCTAATCAGGATGCCCCGAACGTCCTGGTAGGAAAATTTTAGTTTTTACCTTAGTGATAATAGGGAGGCAAAATGTTCCCTCGGGAGGCCACCCTACGCCGAAAGTCGGCCACTCTAAGCGGCAGGTTATCAATTTTCCTTTCTTTAGCTCTACACTAAGGTCATAGCCCCTAGCTTTGACATCTTTAAAGTTATTTACAAGGAGAGAGAGTGGCGTACTTTGGGCGCCACCCATTTCAAGAACCCCTGGAGGTAGAGAAAGGGATACAGAGAAATATCAGTAACAGGATTTGAAGTAACTTTTGTCTCGTCCAGCAGCTCCTGAAAAGTGAAAGCGAGTTCTAAACAAGTAACAGTCTACAACAGCAACAACAGACAACAGTTCCGCAAGCGCATTTCGGGTTTAGTTCCCGATCAGAGTCAGACGGGCCAACAGAATACAGAGGCCCCAGATGGGCACCGGAGGACGTCTCCTACCGGTCCCTGGTGGCTGTCTTATAGCGCGTCCGCCAAGACTATGCCAACCTCAGTACAGATCCCGCGGGATTCCTCAGAGAGACAAAGACGAACAGAGACAAAGCCGGCTTACTTACTGATTAGTGATGACCCATTGACCTGGAGTCTGGTGGGCTTGGGGGGGGAATCCCAGGAGAGCCCCCAAATGTTGTGCCCTGAGTTCCAAGACCCCCCTCAAAGACGACCACCAGAAACCGAAGTCAAAGCCAAGCGGCCGGGATCACTTTATTGCAGGTTCGAACCCGGACCTCTCTCCGTACAGGCGTAGTCAGGAGGGCAAGAGAGAGGGGTCCCGAGCACAGCT
>NW_022320511.1:0-14687 GCF_002776525.5 Piliocolobus tephrosceles
CAAAGAAACTAAAAATCTTGAAAAAAGAGTGGAAGAATTGACAGCTAGACTAATTAATGCAGAGAAGGTCATAAACGAAATGACAGAGATGAAAACCATGACACGAGAAATACGTGACAAATGCACAAGCTTCAGTAACCGACTCGATCAATTGGAAGAAAGAGTATCAGCGATGGAGGATCAAATGAATGAAATGAAGCGAGAAGAGAAACCAAAAGAAAAAAGAAGAAAAAGAAATGAACAAAGCCTGCAAGAAGTATGGGATTATGTCAAAAGACCAAATCTACGTCTGATTGGGGTGCCTGAAAGTGAGGAGGAAAATGGAACCAAATTGGAAAACACTCTACAGGATATCATGCAGGAGAACTTGCCCAACCTAGCAGGGCAGGCCAACACTCAAATTCAGGAAATACAGAGAACACCACAAACATACTCCACCAGAAGAGCAACTCCAAGACACATAATTGCCAGATTCACCAAAGTTGAAATGAAGGAAAAAATCTTAAGGGCAGCCAGAGAGAAAGGTCGGGTTACCCACAAAGGGAAGCCCATCAGACTGACAGCAGATCTCTCGGCAGAAACTCTACAAGCCAGAAGAGAGTGGGGGCCAATATTCAACGTTCTTAAAGAAAAGAATTTTAAACCCAGAATTTCATATCCAGCCAAACTAAGTTTCATAAGTGAAGGAGAAATAAAATTCTTTACAGATAAGCAAATGCTTAGAGATTTTGTCACCACCAGGCCTGCCTTACAAGAGACCTGAAGGAAGCCCTAAACATGGAAAGGAACAACTGGTACCAGCCATTGCAAAAACATGCCAAAATGTAAAGACCATCGAGGCTAGGAAGAAACTGCATCAATTAATGAGCAAAATAACCAGTTAATATCATAATGGCAGGATCAAGTTCACACATAACAATATTAACCTTCAATGTAAATGGACTAAATGCTCCAATGAAAAGACACAGACTGGCAAACTGGATAGAGAGTCAAGACCCATCAGTCTGCTGTCTTCAGGAGACCCATCTCACATGCAGAGACATACATAGGCTCAAAATAAAGGGATGGAGAAAGATCTACCAAGCAAATGGAGAACAAAAAAAAAGCAGGGGTTGCAATCCTAGTCTCTGATAAAACAGACTTTAAACCATCAAAGATCAAAAGAGACAAAGAAGGACATTACATAATGGTAAAGAGATCAATTCATCAGGAAGAGCTAACTATCCTAAATATATATGCACCCAATACAGGAGCACCCAGATTCATAAAGCAAGTCCTTAGAGACTTACAAAGAGACTTAGACTCCCATACAATAATAATGGGAGACTTCAACACTCCACTGTCACATTAGACTGATCAACAAGACAGAAAGTTAACAAGGATATCCAGGAATTAAACTCATCTCTGCACCAAGCGGACCTAGTAGACATCTATAGAACTCTCCACCCCAAATCAAGAGTATATACATTCTTCTCAGCACGACATCACACTTATTCAAAAATTGACCTCATAATTGGAAGCAAAGCACTCCTCAGCAAATATAAAAGAACAGAAATTATAACAAACTGTCTCTCAGACCACAGTGCAATTAAACAAGAACTCAGGACTAAGAAAATCAATCAAAACTGCTCAACTACATGGAAACTGAACAACCTGCTCCTGAATGACTACTGGGTACATAACGAAATGAAAGCAGAAATAAAGATGTTCTTTGAAACCAGTGAGAACAAAGATACAACATACCAGAATCTCTGGGACACATTTAAAGCAGTGTGTAGAGGGAAATTTATAGCACTAAATGCCCACAAGAGAAAGCTGGAAAGATCTAAAATTGACACTCTAACATCACAATTAAAAGAACTAGAGAGGCAAGAGCAAACACACTCAAAAGCTAGCAGAAAGCAAGAAATAACTCAGATCAGAGCAGAACTGAAGGAGATAGAGACACAAAAAACCCTCCAAAAAATCAAGGAATCCAGGAGTTCGTTTTTTGAAAAGATCAACAAAATTGACAGACAGCTAGCAAGACTAATAAAGAAGAAAAGAGAGAGGAATCAAATAGACACAATAAAAAATGATAAAGGGGATATCACCACCAACCCCACAGAAATACAAACTACCATCAGGGAATACTATAAACATTTCTACGCAAATCAACTAGAAAATCTAGAAGAAATGGATACTTTCCTGGACACTTACACTCTCCCAAGACTAAACCAGGAAGAAGTTGAATCCCTGAATAGACCAATAGCAGCCTCTGACATTGAGGCAACAATTAATAGCCTACCCACCAAAAAAAGCCCAGGACCAGATGGATTCACAGCTGAATTCTACCAGAGGTACAAGGAGGAGCTGGTACCATTCCTTCTGAAACTATTCCAATCAATAAAAAAAGAGGGAATACTCCCTAACTCATTTTATGAGGCCAACATCATCCTGATACCAAAGCCTGGCAGAGACACAACAAAAAAAAGAGAATTTTAGACCAATATCCCTGATGAACATCGATGCAAAAATCCTCAATAAAATACTGGCAAACCGGATTCAGCAGCACATCAAAAAGCTTATCCACCATGATCAAGTGGGCTTCATCCCTGGGATGCAAGGCTGGTTCAACATTTGCAAATCAATAAATGAAATCCAACATATAAACAGAACCAAAGACAAGAACCACATGATTATCTCAATAGATGCAGAAAAGGCTTTTGACAAAATTCAACAGCCCTTCATGCTAAAAACACTCAACAAATTCGGTACTGATGGAACATACCTCAAAAGAATAAGAGCTATTTATGACAAACCCACAGCTAATATCATACTGAATGGGCAAAAACTGGAAAAATTCCCTTCGAAAACTGGCACAAGACAGGGATGTCCTCTCTCACCATTCCTATTCAACATAGTGTTGGAAGTTCTGGCTAGGGCAATCAGGCAAGAGAAAGAAATCAAGGGTATTCCATTAGGAAAAGAAGAAGTCAAATTGTCCCTGTTTGCAGATGACATGATTGTATATTTAGAAACCCCATCGTCTCAGCCCAAAATCTCCTGAAGCTGATAAGCAACTTCAGCAAAGTCTCAGGATACAAAATTAATGTGCAAAAATCACAAGCATTCTTATACACCAGTAACAGACAAGCAGAGAGCCAAATCAGGAATGAACTTCCATTCACAATTGCTTCAAAGAGAATAAAATACCTAGGATACCAACTTACTAGGGATGTAAAGGACCTCTTCAAGGAGAACTACAAACCACTACTCAGTGAAATCAAAGAGGACACAAACAAATGGAAGAACATACCATGCTCATGGATAGGAAGAATCAATATCGCGAAAATGGCCATACTGCCCAAGGTTATTTATAGATTCAATGCCATCCCCATCAAGCTACCAATTAGTTTCTTCACACAATTGGAAAAAACTGCTTTAAAGTTCATTTGGAACCAAAAAAGAGCCCGCATTGCCAAGACAATCCTAAGTCAAAAGGACAAAGCTGGAGGGATCACGCTACCTGACTTCAAACTATACTACAAGGCTACAGTAACCAAAACAGCATGGTACTGGTACCAAAACAGAGATATAGACCAATGGAACAGAACAGAGTCCTCAGAAATAATACCACACATCTACAGCCATCTGATCTTTGACAAACCTGAGAGAAACAAGAAATGGGGAAAGGATTCTCTATTTAATAAATTGTGCTGGGAAAATTGGCTAGCTATAAGTAGAAAGCTGAAACTGGATCCTTTCCTTCCTCCTTATACGAAGATTAATTCAAGGTTGATTAGAGACTTAAATGTTAGACCTAATACCATAAAAACCCTAGAAGAAAATCTAGGTAGTACCATTCAGGACATAGGCATGGGCAAGGACTTCATGTCTAAAACACCAAAAGCAACGGCAGCAAAAGCCAAAATTGACAAATGGGATCTAATTAAACTAAAGAGCTTCTGCACAGCAAAAGGAACTACCATTAAAGTGAACAGGCAACCTACAGAATGGGAGAAAATTTTTGCAATCTACTCATCTGACAAACGGCTAATATCCAGAATCTACAAAGAACTCAAACAAATATACAAGAAAAAAACAAACAACCCCATCAACAAGTGGGCAAAGGATATGAACAGACATTTCTCAAAAGAAGACATTCATACAGCCAACAGACACATGAAAAAATGCTCATCATCACTCGCCATCAGAGAAATGCAAATCAAAACCACAATGAGATACCATCTCACACCAGTTAGAATGGCAATCATTAAAAAGTCAGGAAACAACAGGTGTTGGAGAGGATGTGGAGAAATAGGAACACTTTTACACTGTTGGTGGGATTGTAAACTAGTTCAACCATTATGGAAAACAGTGTGGCAATTCCTCAAGGATCTAGAACTAGATGTACCATATGACCCAGCCATCTCACTACTGGGTATATACCCAAAGGATTATAAATCATGCTGCTATAAAGACACATGCACACGTATGTTTATTGTGGCACTATTCACAAGAGCAAAGACTTGGAATCAACCCAAATGTCCATCTGTGACAAACTGGATTAAGAAAATGTGGCACATATACACCATGGAATACTATGCAGCCATAGAAAAGATGAGTTTGCATCCTTTGTAGGGACATGGATGCAGCTGGAAACCATCATTCTTAGCAACCTATCACAAGAAGAGAAAACCAAACACCGCATGTTCTCACTCATAGGTGGGAACTGAACAATGAGATCGCTTCGACTCGAGAAGGGGAACATCACACACTGGGGCCTATCATGGAGAGGGCGGAGGGGGGAGGGATTGCATTGGGGAATTATACATGATATAAATGATGAATTGATGTGTGCTGACGAGTTGATGGGTGCAGCACACCAGCATGGCATAAGTATACATATGTAACAAACCTGCACATTATGCACATGTACCCTAAAACTTAAAGTATAATAAAAAAAAAAGAAAAAAATGTGTTATAATTAAACAAAAATGCTTCTGCACAGCAACCAAAATAATCAGAAAAGTCAGCAGGTAACACACAGAATGGAGGAAAATACTCACAAAACATTCATCAAATGAAGATTATTAACCTAAATCTACAAGGAACTCATAAAAGTCAGCAAAATAAACGTAAATAATCTCATCAAAAAGTGAGCCAAGGATATGAATAGACAATTCTCAAAAGAGAAATATACAAATGGCCAACAGACATATAATGAATGCTTAACATCACTGATTATCGGGGAATGCAAATCAAGACCACAGTAAAATACCACCTTGCTCCTTTAAGAATGGCCATAAATGCAAAATCATAAAACAGTAGATGTTTGTGTGGATCTTGCATAAAGCGAACAATTTTACAGTTTTGGTGCGAATGCAAACCAGTACAACTACTATGAAAAACAGTAAGGAGATTTCTTAAAGGACTAAAAGTAGAATTACTGTTTGATACAGTAGTCCTACTACTGGGTATCTACCCAGAGGAACAAAAGTTATTGTATTTAAAATACACTTGCACACACATGTTTATAGCAGAACAATTTGTAATTGCAAAAACATGGAACCAGCCTAAATGCCATCAACCAGAGTGGACAAAAAAATGTGCTCTCTCTATACATATACATATATATATAATATATGTATATATTATATGCATATGTATAATATATATAATAGATGTATATATTATATGCACATATATACAATATATATACACACATACACATATATTTACCATGGAATAATACTCAGCTATGGAAAGCAATGGTGGTAGTTGCACATTGTATGAGACCTGGAGAACAATACAATACATTAGCTGTATCGAAAACCTCCATAAAAACTGCATGCAAAATGAATAAAAATTTTTAAGGATGGTTTAAAACTCTGCCAAGAACCTAGATAAATTTTAGGATCATGCACATAGTTATTATTCTGTGCAGTGATTATTTCCAAGATATGTTTAAATTAGCTCATATCATAAATAAATATACATATAGTAGAAAAACTATGAAAACCTGAAGAAAAGTTAATAATTCTAAATAGTTTTAAATTGATTTATATTCTTCAGTGATGATGGAATCATTATTTTAAAATACAATAGCTCTATAAATGCAGAAATGCGCATAGGAAGAAGAAGAGGGAAATAACAGCTTTAATAATGAAATATCTTAAAATTACTTAGTAGTACATAGGAGGTCCCTAAGTATTTACTGGAAAATCTAGGGCTCAAAGTTGAGAATAAATAATAAAAACCTTCTGCTTTCTCCTAGGCACAAAGTAGGACAAAAGTTCATTGACTTTTACATGTACGACTGTTGAGAAAGCCAGAAAGAAAGAAAGGAAAATTCTTGCAAAGCTTTTTATTTATTTTTTATTTTATTTTTTTTTATTTTTGGGGGGGCTCAAGTGAAAAACTGAAAAGGTTCTTGAGGACCTTGCTAGAATTTAAGTTCCTATATATGGTATTTACAAATATCTCAGAGAATCTCAAGACTTGAAAAAATATTAGAGCTTATTTATGTAATGTTTTATTCAATTCTGAAGTTATTTTATTTGATTAAATAAGCAAATTTTTAAATTATCTGCAAAACTGTTATATAATCTCTAACATTAAATTTCTTTGGTAGGTAAGATAATTTTAACCTTTTGAAGTACATCTGTTGTGTAAACACTATGAGCTAACAGTGGGAACACTTTGTGTCATTTAGTGAAATGAGTAATCCACAGCAAGATGTCAATGTTTTTATGAGACTAGTACTGTGAGTAATTACTGCTTGGCTATAATATCTTGAAAATATGAAGCATTTCATATACAAATAAAATTGCAAATTTTATATTCATTTACAGAATCTCTTTAACATTTTCAGCTCATACTACAACAGATATCAGAGATGAAAGAATAGACAAAAAAAGATAAAATAAAAAATCTTTCAAAACCTTTTCAAATGTCAAGCTCACTTGGACATGCTTAAGAAATTGTTTTGTTTTGTTAGTGGGATTGATCAGGGCAGTTCTATGTGGAACTAATAAATTCCAACCTATACAGCTATTTTTCTAAATAATATTTTTGTGTGTTTATGTAAACATGTCTCCAATAATTTAAAATGTACTAATTATGTTTTATAAAAACATAGAATAAACTCTTCAGAAAAGGTTCATTTCCTAATTGCTCTACATTACCATCAGATGGCTGAAAAGAGTTGATCAACACTATTCAAAGCATTTTACCTAAAACAAGTAACATTTTTCTAAGTAACACATACTGAAATTAATTTAGTTTTATTTTAAGCATGATAAAGTATATTCATTTTTTAGGTATTTGCTGAATTACCAATTTCTGCTTTTATAAAAAAAGTCAATATCATTCAGATTATATAAAACAGCAAGGGAAAGTTCTAGAACTAAATGCTATAACATAACAGTCATTTAGAAATGTTATTATACCCATTAATATTATTATTATTTTCAGGAGCTGCATTTATCCCTGTCATAATACTGAAGCCAAAATTTTGCTATCTACTTGCCTATCAAGTGTTTCCTTTCTATAATCATGGAAAAATGTAGAAAATTTGCCCAATGTTTTATGTGCACATTAATTTAACACATATTTATTTCACATGCATGTATGCCAAGTGTCTACTTGCTATTAGTCCAAGATGAAGTAAATACAGTTTTTACCTTCAAAAGACTCACAATTTAGTGGAACTAATACTGTGGAAAATTACAATTAAAATATAAGCAAAGTTACTTTGGGCAAGTGAAGGATGCTTTCAAAGCCCAGGGTGTAATTATCTTGAAGGCTTTCTGGAGGACTAAGAATTTAATTGAAAGATAAATAAAAATAGGAGTTCGACTAAACAAGAGGAATGAGGTAACATATCAAGTCACAGGTCTGGGGCAGTTACAGTTAAAGCAAAGAGATGAGATAGATCATGAAACATTCAGAGATTTGTAAGTTACTATGTAGAGTTGGAACGTGAGAGCACTGAGGAAGGCAAGACTCACTATGCTGAAAGTCTTGTCACTTCAAAATTATGCCTTTTATATAATGAAAGCATGGTGAAGTTTTCTAAAAAATTGAGTTGTATATTAAGAGCATGCAGATGTATTAATATCTTGAAATAATGCTTATTTAGAAAAAGAATAATAATAACTAGTGGAAAAAAACTGTTGCGAAAATGACATTGAGGAAAATATGCTATTATTTGGTGCAAGAGGATGATGGCTTGAATTGGGGTTGGTTACCAGGTGGATATATACAATTAGATAATTTAGAAAGAAATAAAAGACAGAATTTACATGTCCTAGCAATACGATATCAACTCTCTAGTTTCTGTCATAAGCTAGGGAATGAATGTGGCTAATCGAGAACAACACCCCCACCACCAAAAAAAGAAAGGATTTGTGGACAAAGATAAGGAGGTCATATTTATCATCTCTGCTTTTCTCAAAGTTACAATGAATGATCCTTTCTATGAATATTCCCTTTGCTATTATCTGCTTTCTCTTTCCATAACTGTTATTATTTGGATGTCACCTTCCTTGGCTGATTTTTTAATTTAATATCTAGCCTACTTCTTAATATTTTACATTTGTAACACTTTATGATAAATATACAACCTATTGGATATAATAAAACAATATTTATTTGATGCTGTTTCTGGACAAAAACAAAAAGGACTGTATACTGCACATAAAGCCAACATAACTACATAAAATAATTTCTTGTTAGAAAGTGTTGTGCAAAGAATACTTACTGCTTGATCTTCAGATCATGGTTAAGATAATCTGATTTCATTATTTGTTATATTTTCCTTGGACATAGTATTTTTTATGGTTCACATCCAAAAAAGTATAAAGCATTTTATGTTATACAAACAAAATGGTAGTTTATAAGAATTGATAAAATAAAAATTATAACTCAACAAACTAAAACGTTAGATATTCTGCCTGAAAAGTATTTTCAATTCCAAATTATTTACTCATTCAGAAATTAAAATAAAATTTTAATTTTATTTTAAAATTTAAACAAAAATTTATCTACTATGAAACCTGACTAAATGTCCACTTTGCCTCGTTTTGGGCTGCAGGAGAAAGAAATAATTAAACTGTGAAATAAATCACAGAATTCAGGAAATGAAAGATAATTGTTCTAAACAGAGTTCTACAGGTTTCTACATAAATGGGAACCACAGTAAACCTTAGGATGAGATATCAAGGAATTTCCTTATGGCAGCTGAGCAGTGATCCAACAGGGTTGATACAAGCAGGTAGATGGAGCTTGCAAACTAAAGAGTCTCTGAAGAAAAAACAGAACTGATATGCCTATAAATACAGAAAATGTTATTGATAGAATTTATATTCAACAAAGAAGTAGAGAATTTGCGGAGAAAATGAGATAATCTCTAAGATAATTTGACATATGGAACAAAAAGACAATTTAATGTTTTCAGTAAATCAATAAACTAAAATAGATAATAAAAATTAATTGACTAAACTTTAGCTTGCAAAGGGGAAATATACATGATTATCAATATTTTCCCCAGTGACTTCTCAATACAATCTTTCTTCTTAGATTCTGCAGAAGGTAGTTATTTAGTTTTGGCCTTAGCTCCGCAGTTAGCAAACTGCTGTCACTGGCAACCAGGTTCTGCTATCTAACCTTTTCCCTTCTGCAAATATAGATGTCTGAACTGAAATGAATATATCATCTAAAGAAGTCAATTTCCCTTTATCTGAGAATTTGAGTGAGACCCAGAGAATGTAGAATTAAGTCTTGTATCAGATCAATGGCAGAACTTCTCAGCTTTATAGCTACCTCTCAATTTCCCTGTATTTAAAAACATTCCTAATTTCCAGAACACTATTTATTCCCTCACACTGAATAATAGAAGATACACCAGGATCCTTCCAATGTATTCTCATTTTTGCTTAAAATTTTTGGACGTTCTAGACGATAATACTCAGAATTGTTTCTTTCAAAGGATTCTGTCGTTACTCAGAGGAACTGAAGAGGATTGAAAAGACAGCCTTGGGTAGAAAAGACCATCTTGTGTCATTGACACCACCCTTCTACCACCCCTGACAGCATCTGTGCAGAGAGAAAATCTGTGTATCTGTGGAAGAGAGAGAGAGCAGCTATTATGGGACTTTTCTTTGGAACTCAGTGCTGCCCTATATAGTAGAAAGCAACATAGGGCAGAACTTATCCAGTAACCATGAAGGGAACACTTAGACCAGCCCTAGGCAGAGGGGAATCCTCCATTCTAGTTGTCAGAACCTGAGTATCAGCAAGCCACACCACCCTGGGCTAAAGTGCCATGGGGTTCTCAATCAACTTGACAGGCAGTCTAAACAACAAGGACTACAATTCCTGGGCAATTCCTAGTGCTGTGCTGGGGTCAAAGCCAGTAGACTTAGGGTACACATGACCAAGTGAGATATCAACCAGGGCAGATAAGCTAGTGCTTGCATCACACCTTCTCTAACCCCAGACAGTGAAGCTCAGAGTTCCAGGAGAGACTCATTCCATCTACGTGAGGAGAAGAGAGGAGGGGAGAGAAAACTAGAGGGGAGATCAAAGAGGATTTTGTCTTGCAAATTAGTTACAATCTCAGCCATAGTAGAATAGCATACCAGGCAGAGTCCTGAGGTACCCATTCCAACCTTACCTCCTGGACAACATTTTTAAACACACTCTAAGCCAGAAGGGAACCCATTGCCTTGAAGGGAAGGAGTTCATCCTGACAGAATGTATTACCTGCTGACTATAGAGCCCATGGACCCTCAATAATCAGCAGTGGTTGCCGGGCAGTACTGGTTGTAAGACTTTGGTAAGAATCAGAGCAGTGCTGGTTTCAGTGGTGATTCAGCACATTCCTAGCTATGATGACTTCAGGAAAAGACCCCTTCTGATTCATAAAAGGAGATGGAGGACTAAAATGAATTTTGTCTTGTAGTTTGAGTACCAACTCTCCCACAGCGGGTTTGAGCACCAAGTGAGCTCCTGGGGTCCTTGATTGCAGGTCTTTGCTTCTTAATGGCATTTTTAGACATGCCCTGGGTCAGAGGGAAGCCCAGTCCCCTAAAGGGAGGGAATCATGACTGGCAGCATTCACTACAAGCTGACTGAAGAACCACTGTGCCTTGAGCAAACATCGGCAGTAGCTAGGCAGTACTTACCAGAGGCCTTGAGTATGGTGGCCATGGGGAAGACTTGTCTGCCTTAGGAAAGGGGAGGAATTAGTGGGAAGAACTTTGTCTTGTGGTTTGAGTGCCAGCTTAGCCACAGTAGAATAGAGCACCAGGAAGATTCCTAAGGTTTTTTACTCCAAGCCTGGCTCCTGGACAGCATTTTCAGACCCTCCAGGCTGGTAGAATCTTGCTATACTAAAGGAAGGACAAAAGCATGATTTATTTAGCCACTTGCTGATTGTAGAGCCTTTAGAATTTGAGTGAACATAGGCAGTAGCCAGGCAGTGGTCACTGTGGACATTAGACATGACCCAGTGCTGTTCTGGCTTCAGGTATAACAACAGTCCTAGTGCTGATGGCCACAAGGGTGGTTGTGCCACCCATTTTCCCACTCTGGAGAGCTCAGAACACACAGCAGATCTGTCTGGGGGAAAGTAAGTAAAGGAAGAGAACAAGAATCTTTGCATGGCAACCAAGAGAATTATTTCATATTCTAACCGATACCACCTAGGTGGTACTTCTATGAATCTGCAATACAACATTACCAGGCTTAGGGTAAAAACTAGAGAAAATGAACCTGTAGTGACTAAAAAATGAAATCACCCACTGAAGTCTCTTTGAATATTGGAAAGCCTTCCCAAGAAGAAGGATCCAAACAAGCCCAGACTGTGAAGACTACAGGTAATACCTAACACCTCAATGCCCAGACACCAACAAACATCAAGACCATGCAGAAAAACATGACCTCACCAAATGAATTTACTAATGCACAAAAGACAAAATCTGGAGGGTGGGGGTCAGAAATATGTGACATTTCAGACAGAGAACTCAAGATAACTGATTTGAGGAAGCTCAATGAAATTCAAAATAATACTTTGAGCTAAAGCAGAAATTACCAAGCAGAAGAAAGAATTAGAGAGCTTGAAGATACACTGATGAAAAATACACAGTAAGAGGAAAGAAAAGTACTAAGGAGAAACAAAAGCATAAAGAAGTAACAAGAGTGAAACATGCCTACTGTCTAGAAAATATCTTACACAGGGAAAATCTAAGAGGTACTGACCTTAAAGAGGAAGTAAAGATAGAAATTGAAGTACTAATACCTTGTTAAAAGAAAGGCAGAAAGAAAGGAAAATGGGAAGAAGAGACCACAAAACCCGGAAAACAAATAATAAAATGGTAGGAATGAATCCTCACTTATCAATAACAATGATTGTAAATAGACTAAGCTCTTTCATCAAAAACATAGAGTGATTAAATGGATAAAAAACAAGACCCAGTGATCTGTTACCTACAAGAAACACTTTATAAAGACACACATACACTGAAAATAAAGAGATAGAAAGAGATAGTCCATGCAAATGGAAACCCAAAGAGGGTAGGAGTATGTATACTTACATCAGACAAAATAGATTTCAAGACAGAAAATATAAAAACAGAAAAAACGTTATTGTGTAATTATAAAGTGGCAAATTCAGCAAGATAATATAACAATTGGAAGTACATATGCTCTCAATGATGGAACACCCAGATACAGAAAACAAATATTATTAGAGTTAAAGAAAGAAATAGACACCAATTCAATAAGAGCTGTAGATTTTAGTCAGCAGGTACAGAACATCCAGACAGAAAATCAACAAAGACACATGGGGCTTAGTCTACACTGCAGAACAAATGAACATAAGGAATATTTACAGAACATTTTTACCATTGGCTGCAAAATATACACATTCTTCTTCTGAAGACATGAATCATTCTGAAGGATAGCCAAAATGTTAGACCAACAAACAAATCCTTAAAAAAAATAAAATAATAAAATCACATCCAAATATCTTATCTGGTAACAATAAAATAAAGCTAGGAATCAATAACAAAGTAAGTTTGAAACTATACAAATAAATGGAAATTAAATGAGAAATTCATGAATGACAATGGGCCTATGAGGAAATTAAGATAAAAATATAACATGCTTGAAACAAATGATAGTATGCACAAACAAACAAACAAAAGAAACCTCTATGGAATATAGCAAAAGCCTATGGAATATAGAAAATGTAGTAGTAAGATGAAAGTTTATAGCTATAATTACCTACATCTAAAAGTACAGGAAAACGTCAAATAATCTAATAATGCATCTAATAATGCAACTAGAAAAGTGAAAGAAATCCAAACCTAATGTTAGAAGAAAAGTAACAGTAAAGATTAGACCAGAAATAAACAAAATCAAAAAGTAAATATTATAATACATAAGATCAATGAAATGAAAATATAAGCAAAATCATGTTTTTTTTGAAAAGATAAACAAAATCGACATATCTTTAACTAGACCAAAAAAAAAAAAAAATAGTAAACCCAAATTAATAAAAATCAGAAATAAAAAAGGAGATATTACAACCAATACCACAGAAATTCAAAGGTTTATTAGAGGATACTATGAACAACAATATTTCAAAAAATTGGAAAACCTAGACAAAAATAGATGAATTCCTAGTCATATACAGTGTACCGATAGTAAACCATGAAGAAATTAAAAAAAAAAAAAAAAACTGAACATACCAATAAAAGTAACACGATCAAAGCTGTCAAAAAAAAAAAAATCTCCCAGTAAAAAAGAAAAAGCAAAATAAAAAAATCAACATACAAAAATCAGTAGCATTTCTATATGCTAACAGTGAAAAAATTAACCAAATTTATTGCTGAGGCTTAAGTAGGTAAATAAAGCCCCTGGGAAGCTCGAACTGGGTGGAGCTCATAGCAGCTCAAGGAAACCTGCCTGTCTCTGTAGACTCCACATCTGGGGACAGGGCTCAGCTAAAGGAGCAGAAGCCTATGCAGAAGCGAACGACTCTGTCTGACAGCTTTGAAGAGAGCAGTGGATCTCCCAACACGGAGGTTGAGATCTGAGAAGGGGCAGTCTGCCTGCTCAAGTGGGTCCCTGACCCCTGAGTAGCCTAACTGGGAGACATCCCCCACTAGGGGCAGTCTGACACCCCACACCTCACAGGGTGGATACACCCCTGAGAGGAAGCTTCCAAAGCAAGAATCAGACAGGTGCACTCACTGTTCAGCAATATTCTGTCTTCTGCGACTTCTGCTGCTGATACCCAGGCAAATAGGGTCTGGAGTGGACCTCAAGCAATCTCCAACAGACCTATAGCTGAGGGTCCTGACTGTCAGAAGGAAAACTCTCAAACAGGAAGGACACCTATATCAAAACCCCATCAGTACGTCACCATCATCAAAGACCAGAGACAGATAAAACCACAAAGATGGGGAAAAAGCAGGGCAGAAAAGCTGGAAATTCAAAAAATAAGAGCGCATCTCCTCCTGCAAAGGAGCACAGCCCATCGCCAGCAATGGATCAAAGCTGGTCAGAGAATGATTTTGATGAGATGACAGAAGAAGTCTTCAGTCCATCAAACCTCTCAGAGCAAAAGGAGGAATTATGTACCCACCACAAAGAAACTAAAAATCTTGAAAAAAGAGTGGAAGAATTGACAGCTA
>NW_022320512.1:0-14687 GCF_002776525.5 Piliocolobus tephrosceles
TAGCTGTCAATTCTTCCACTCTTTTTTCAAGATTTTTAGTTTCTTTGTGGTGGGTACATAATTCCTCCTTTTGCTCTGAGAGGTTTGATGGACTGAAGACTTCTTCTGTCATCTCATCAAAATCATTCTCTGACCAGCTTTGATCCATTGCTGGCGATGGGCTGTGCTCCTTTGCAGGAGGAGATGCGCTCTTATTTTTTGAATTTCCAGCTTTTCTGCCCTGCTTTTTCCCCATCTTTGTGGTTTTATCTGTCTCTGGTCTTTGATGATGGTGACGTACTGATGGGGTTTTGATATAGGTGTCCTTCCTGTTTGAGAGTTTTCCTTCTGACAGTCAGGACCCTCAGCTATAGGTCTGTTGGAGATTGCTTGAGGTCCACTCCAGACCCTATTTGCCTGGGTATCAGCAGCAGAAGTCGCAGAAGACAGAATATTGCTGAACAGTGAGTGCACCTGTCTGATTCTTGCTTTGGAAGCTTCCTCTCAGGGGTGTATCCACCCTGTGAGGTGTGGGGTGTCAGACTGCCCCTAGTGGGGGATGTCTCCCAGTTAGGCTACTCAGGGGTCAGGGACCCACTTGAGCAGGCAGACTGCCCCTTCTCAGATCTCAACCTCCGTGTTGGGAGATCCACTGCTCTCTTCAAAGCTGTCAGACAGAGTCGTTCGCTTCTGCATAGGCTTCTGCTCCTTTAGCTGAGCCCTGTCCCCAGATGTGGAGTCTACAGAGACAGGCAGGTTTCCTTGAGCTGCTATGAGCTCCACCCAGTTCGAGCTTCCCAGGGGCTTTATTTACCTACTTAAGCCTCAGCAATAAATTTGGTTAATTTTTTCACTGTTAGCATATAGAAATGCTACTGATTTTTGTATGTTGATTTTTTTATTTTGCTTTTTCTTTTTTACTGGGAGATTTTTTTTTTTTTGACAGCTTTGATCGTGTTACTTTTATTGGTATGTTCAGTTTTTTTTTTTTTTTTTAATTTCTTCATGGTTTACTATCGGTACACTGTATATGACTAGGAATTCATCTATTTTTGTCTAGGTTTTCCAATTTTTTGAAATATTGTTGTTCATAGTATCCTCTAATAAACCTTTGAATTTCTGTGGTATTGGTTGTAATATCTCCTTTTTTATTTCTGATTTTTATTAATTTGGGTTTACTATTTTTTTTTTTTTTTGGTCTAGTTAAAGATATGTCGATTTTGTTTATCTTTTCAAAAAAAACATGATTTTGCTTATATTTTCATTTCATTGATCTTATGTATTATAATATTTACTTTTTGATTTTGTTTATTTCTGGTCTAATCTTTACTGTTACTTTTCTTCTAACATTAGGTTTGGATTTCTTTCACTTTTCTAGTTGCATTATTAGATGCATTATTAGATTATTTGACGTTTTCCTGTACTTTTAGATGTAGGTAATTATAGCTATAAACTTTCATCTTACTACTACATTTTCTATATTCCATAGGCTTTTGCTATATTCCATAGAGGTTTCTTTTGTTTGTTTGTTTGTGCATACTATCATTTGTTTCAAGCATGTTATATTTTTATCTTAATTTCCTCATAGGCCCATTGTCATTCATGAATTTCTCATTTAATTTCCATTTATTTGTATAGTTTCAAACTTACTTTGTTATTGATTCCTAGCTTTATTTTATTGTTACCAGATAAGATATTTGGATGTGATTTTATTATTTTATTTTTTTTAAGGATTTGTTTGTTGGTCTAACATTTTGGCTATCCTTCAGAATGATTCATGTCTTCAGAAGAAGAATGTGTATATTTTGCAGCCAATGGTAAAAATGTTCTGTAAATATTCCTTATGTTCATTTGTTCTGCAGTGTAGACTAAGCCCCATGTGTCTTTGTTGATTTTCTGTCTGGATGTTCTGTACCTGCTGACTAAAATCTACAGCTCTTATTGAATTGGTGTCTATTTCTTTCTTTAACTCTAATAATATTTGTTTTCTGTATCTGGGTGTTCCATCATTGAGAGCATATGTACTTCCAATTGTTATATTATCTTGCTGAATTTGCCACTTTATAATTACACAATAACGTTTTTTCTGTTTTTATATTTTCTGTCTTGAAATCTATTTTGTCTGATGTAAGTATACATACTCCTACCCTCTTTGGGTTTCCATTTGCATGGACTATCTCTTTCTATCTCTTTATTTTCAGTGTATGTGTGTCTTTATAAAGTGTTTCTTGTAGGTAACAGATCACTGGGTCTTGTTTTTTATCCATTTAATCACTCTATGTTTTTGATGAAAGAGCTTAGTCTATTTACAATCATTGTTATTGATAAGTGAGGATTCATTCCTACCATTTTATTATTTGTTTTCCGGGTTTTGTGGTCTCTTCTTCCCATTTTCCTTTCTTTCTGCCTTTCTTTTAACAAGGTATTAGTACTTCAATTTCTATCTTTACTTCCTCTTTAAGGTCAGTACCTCTTAGATTTTCCCTGTGTAAGATATTTTCTAGACAGTAGGCATGTTTCACTCTTGTTACTTCTTTATGCTTTTGTTTCTCCTTAGTACTTTTCTTTCCTCTTACTGTGTATTTTTCATCAGTGTATCTTCAAGCTCTCTAATTCTTTCTTCTGCTTGGTAATTTCTGCTTTAGCTCAAAGTATTATTTTGAATTTCATTGAGCTTCCTCAAATCAGTTATCTTGAGTTCTCTGTCTGAAATGTCACATATTTCTGACCCCCACCCTCCAGATTTTGTCTTTTGTGCATTAGTAAATTCATTTGGTGAGGTCATGTTTTTCTGCATGGTCTTGATGTTTGTTGGTGTCTGGGCATTGAGGTGTTAGGTATTACCTGTAGTCTTCACAGTCTGGGCTTGTTTGGATCCTTCTTCTTGGGAAGGCTTTCCAATATTCAAAGAGACTTCAGTGGGTGATTTCATTTTTTAGTCACTACAGGTTCATTTTCTCTAGTTTTTACCCTAAGCCTGGTAATGTTGTATTGCAGATTCATAGAAGTACCACCTAGGTGGTATCGGTTAGAATATGAAATAATTCTCTTGGTTGCCATGCAAAGATTCTTGTTCTCTTCCTTTACTTACTTTCCCCCAGACAGATCTGCTGTGTGTTCTGAGCTCTCCAGAGTGGGAAAATGGGTGGCACAACCACCCTTGTGGCCATCAGCACTAGGACTGTTGTTATACCTGAAGCCAGAACAGCACTGGGTCATGTCTAATGTCCACAGTGACCACTGCCTGGCTACTGCCTATGTTCACTCAAATTCTAAAGGCTCTACAATCAGCAAGTGGCTAAATAAATCATGCTTTTGTCCTTCCTTTAGTATAGCAAGATTCTACCAGCCTGGAGGGTCTGAAAATGCTGTCCAGGAGCCAGGCTTGGAGTAAAAAACCTTAGGAATCTTCCTGGTGCTCTATTCTACTGTGGCTAAGCTGGCACTCAAACCACAAGACAAAGTTCTTCCCACTAATTCCTCCCCTTTCCTAAGGCAGACAAGTCTTCCCCATGGCCACCATACTCAAGGCCTCTGGTAAGTACTGCCTAGCTACTGCCGATGTTTGCTCAAGGCACAGTGGTTCTTCAGTCAGCTTGTAGTGAATGCTGCCAGTCATGATTCCCTCCCTTTAGGGGACTGGGCTTCCCTCTGACCCAGGGCATGTCTAAAAATGCCATTAAGAAGCAAAGACCTGCAATCAAGGACCCCAGGAGCTCACTTGGTGCTCAAACCCGCTGTGGGAGAGTTGGTACTCAAACTACAAGACAAAATTCATTTTAGTCCTCCATCTCCTTTTATGAATCAGAAGGGGTCTTTTCCTGAAGTCATCATAGCTAGGAATGTGCTGAATCACCACTGAAACCAGCACTGCTCTGATTCTTACCAAAGTCTTACAACCAGTACTGCCCGGCAACCACTGCTGATTATTGAGGGTCCATGGGCTCTATAGTCAGCAGGTAATACATTCTGTCAGGATGAACTCCTTCCCTTCAAGGCAATGGGTTCCCTTCTGGCTTAGAGTGTGTTTAAAAATGTTGTCCAGGAGGTAAGGTTGGAATGGGTACCTCAGGACTCTGCCTGGTATGCTATTCTACTATGGCTGAGATTGTAACTAATTTGCAAGACAAAATCCTCTTTGATCTCCCCTCTAGTTTTCTCTCCCCTCCTCTCTTCTCCTCACGTAGATGGAATGAGTCTCTCCTGGAACTCTGAGCTTCACTGTCTGGGGTTAGAGAAGGTGTGATGCAAGCACTAGCTTATCTGCCCTGGTTGATATCTCACTTGGTCATGTGTACCCTAAGTCTACTGGCTTTGACCCCAGCACAGCACTAGGAATTGCCCAGGAATTGTAGTCCTTGTTGTTTAGACTGCCTGTCAAGTTGATTGAGAACCCCATGGCACTTTAGCCCAGGGTGGTGTGGCTTGCTGATACTCAGGTTCTGACAACTAGAATGGAGGATTCCCCTCTGCCTAGGGCTGGTCTAAGTGTTCCCTTCATGGTTACTGGATAAGTTCTGCCCTATGTTGCTTTCTACTATATAGGGCAGCACTGAGTTCCAAAGAAAAGTCCCATAATAGCTGCTCTCTCTCTCTTCCACAGATACACAGATTTTCTCTCTGCACAGATGCTGTCAGGGGTGGTAGAAGGGTGGTGTCAATGACACAAGATGGTCTTTTCTACCCAAGGCTGTCTTTTCAATCCTCTTCAGTTCCTCTGAGTAACGACAGAATCCTTTGAAAGAAACAATTCTGAGTATTATCGTCTAGAACGTCCAAAAATTTTAAGCAAAAATGAGAATACATTGGAAGGATCCTGGTGTATCTTCTATTATTCAGTGTGAGGGAATAAATAGTGTTCTGGAAATTAGGAATGTTTTTAAATACAGGGAAATTGAGAGGTAGCTATAAAGCTGAGAAGTTCTGCCATTGATCTGATACAAGACTTAATTCTACATTCTCTGGGTCTCACTCAAATTCTCAGATAAAGGGAAATTGACTTCTTTAGATGATATATTCATTTCAGTTCAGACATCTATATTTGCAGAAGGGAAAAGGTTAGATAGCAGAACCTGGTTGCCAGTGACAGCAGTTTGCTAACTGCGGAGCTAAGGCCAAAACTAAATAACTACCTTCTGCAGAATCTAAGAAGAAAGATTGTATTGAGAAGTCACTGGGGAAAATATTGATAATCATGTATATTTCCCCTTTGCAAGCTAAAGTTTAGTCAATTAATTTTTATTATCTATTTTAGTTTATTGATTTACTGAAAACATTAAATTGTCTTTTTGTTCCATATGTCAAATTATCTTAGAGATTATCTCATTTTCTCCGCAAATTCTCTACTTCTTTGTTGAATATAAATTCTATCAATAACATTTTCTGTATTTATAGGCATATCAGTTCTGTTTTTTCTTCAGAGACTCTTTAGTTTGCAAGCTCCATCTACCTGCTTGTATCAACCCTGTTGGATCACTGCTCAGCTGCCATAAGGAAATTCCTTGATATCTCATCCTAAGGTTTACTGTGGTTCCCATTTATGTAGAAACCTGTAGAACTCTGTTTAGAACAATTATCTTTCATTTCCTGAATTCTGTGATTTATTTCACAGTTTAATTATTTCTTTCTCCTGCAGCCCAAAACGAGGCAAAGTGGACATTTAGTCAGGTTTCATAGTAGATAAATTTTTGTTTAAATTTTAAAATAAAATTAAAATTTTATTTTAATTTCTGAATGAGTAAATAATTTGGAATTGAAAATACTTTTCAGGCAGAATATCTAACGTTTTAGTTTGTTGAGTTATAATTTTTATTTTATCAATTCTTATAAACTACCATTTTGTTTGTATAACATAAAATGCTTTATACTTTTTTGGATGTGAACCATAAAAAATACTATGTCCAAGGAAAATATAACAAATAATGAAATCAGATTATCTTAACCATGATCTGAAGATCAAGCAGTAAGTATTCTTTGCACAACACTTTCTAACAAGAAATTATTTTATGTAGTTATGTTGGCTTTATGTGCAGTATACAGTCCTTTTTGTTTTTGTCCAGAAACAGCATCAAATAAATATTGTTTTATTATATCCAATAGGTTGTATATTTATCATAAAGTGTTACAAATGTAAAATATTAAGAAGTAGGCTAGATATTAAATTAAAAAATCAGCCAAGGAAGGTGACATCCAAATAATAACAGTTATGGAAAGAGAAAGCAGATAATAGCAAAGGGAATATTCATAGAAAGGATCATTCATTGTAACTTTGAGAAAAGCAGAGATGATAAATATGACCTCCTTATCTTTGTCCACAAATCCTTTCTTTTTTTGGTGGTGGGGGTGTTGTTCTCGATTAGCCACATTCATTCCCTAGCTTATGACAGAAACTAGAGAGTTGATATCGTATTGCTAGGACATGTAAATTCTGTCTTTTATTTCTTTCTAAATTATCTAATTGTATATATCCACCTGGTAACCAACCCCAATTCAAGCCATCATCCTCTTGCACCAAATAATAGCATATTTTCCTCAATGTCATTTTCGCAACAGTTTTTTTCCACTAGTTATTATTATTCTTTTTCTAAATAAGCATTATTTCAAGATATTAATACATCTGCATGCTCTTAATATACAACTCAATTTTTTAGAAAACTTCACCATGCTTTCATTATATAAAAGGCATAATTTTGAAGTGACAAGACTTTCAGCATAGTGAGTCTTGCCTTCCTCAGTGCTCTCACGTTCCAACTCTACATAGTAACTTACAAATCTCTGAATGTTTCATGATCTATCTCATCTCTTTGCTTTAACTGTAACTGCCCCAGACCTGTGACTTGATATGTTACCTCATTCCTCTTGTTTAGTCGAACTCCTATTTTTATTTATCTTTCAATTAAATTCTTAGTCCTCCAGAAAGCCTTCAAGATAATTACACCCTGGGCTTTGAAAGCATCCTTCACTTGCCCAAAGTAACTTTGCTTATATTTTAATTGTAATTTTCCACAGTATTAGTTCCACTAAATTGTGAGTCTTTTGAAGGTAAAAACTGTATTTACTTCATCTTGGACTAATAGCAAGTAGACACTTGGCATACATGCATGTGAAATAAATATGTGTTAAATTAATGTGCACATAAAACATTGGGCAAATTTTCTACATTTTTCCATGATTATAGAAAGGAAACACTTGATAGGCAAGTAGATAGCAAAATTTTGGCTTCAGTATTATGACAGGGATAAATGCAGCTCCTGAAAATAATAATAATATTAATGGGTATAATAACATTTCTAAATGACTGTTATGTTATAGCATTTAGTTCTAGAACTTTCCCTTGCTGTTTTATATAATCTGAATGATATTGACTTTTTTTATAAAAGCAGAAATTGGTAATTCAGCAAATACCTAAAAAATGAATATACTTTATCATGCTTAAAATAAAACTAAATTAATTTCAGTATGTGTTACTTAGAAAAATGTTACTTGTTTTAGGTAAAATGCTTTGAATAGTGTTGATCAACTCTTTTCAGCCATCTGATGGTAATGTAGAGCAATTAGGAAATGAACCTTTTCTGAAGAGTTTATTCTATGTTTTTATAAAACATAATTAGTACATTTTAAATTATTGGAGACATGTTTACATAAACACACAAAAATATTATTTAGAAAAATAGCTGTATAGGTTGGAATTTATTAGTTCCACATAGAACTGCCCTGATCAATCCCACTAACAAAACAAAACAATTTCTTAAGCATGTCCAAGTGAGCTTGACATTTGAAAAGGTTTTGAAAGATTTTTTATTTTATCTTTTTTTGTCTATTCTTTCATCTCTGATATCTGTTGTAGTATGAGCTGAAAATGTTAAAGAGATTCTGTAAATGAATATAAAATTTGCAATTTTATTTGTATATGAAATGCTTCATATTTTCAAGATATTATAGCCAAGCAGTAATTACTCACAGTACTAGTCTCATAAAAACATTGACATCTTGCTGTGGATTACTCATTTCACTAAATGACACAAAGTGTTCCCACTGTTAGCTCATAGTGTTTACACAACAGATGTACTTCAAAAGGTTAAAATTATCTTACCTACCAAAGAAATTTAATGTTAGAGATTATATAACAGTTTTGCAGATAATTTAAAAATTTGCTTATTTAATCAAATAAAATAACTTCAGAATTGAATAAAACATTACATAAATAAGCTCTAATATTTTTTCAAGTCTTGAGATTCTCTGAGATATTTGTAAATACCATATATAGGAACTTAAATTCTAGCAAGGTCCTCAAGAACCTTTTCAGTTTTTCACTTGAGCCCCCCCAAAAATAAAAAAAAATAAAATAAAAAATAAATAAAAAGCTTTGCAAGAATTTTCCTTTCTTTCTTTCTGGCTTTCTCAACAGTCGTACATGTAAAAGTCAATGAACTTTTGTCCTACTTTGTGCCTAGGAGAAAGCAGAAGGTTTTTATTATTTATTCTCAACTTTGAGCCCTAGATTTTCCAGTAAATACTTAGGGACCTCCTATGTACTACTAAGTAATTTTAAGATATTTCATTATTAAAGCTGTTATTTCCCTCTTCTTCTTCCTATGCGCATTTCTGCATTTATAGAGCTATTGTATTTTAAAATAATGATTCCATCATCACTGAAGAATATAAATCAATTTAAAACTATTTAGAATTATTAACTTTTCTTCAGGTTTTCATAGTTTTTCTACTATATGTATATTTATTTATGATATGAGCTAATTTAAACATATCTTGGAAATAATCACTGCACAGAATAATAACTATGTGCATGATCCTAAAATTTATCTAGGTTCTTGGCAGAGTTTTAAACCATCCTTAAAAATTTTTATTCATTTTGCATGCAGTTTTTATGGAGGTTTTCGATACAGCTAATGTATTGTATTGTTCTCCAGGTCTCATACAATGTGCAACTACCACCATTGCTTTCCATAGCTGAGTATTATTCCATGGTAAATATATGTGTATGTGTGTATATATATTGTATATATGTGCATATAATATATACATCTATTATATATATTATACATATGCATATAATATATACATATATTATATATATATGTATATGTATAGAGAGAGCACATTTTTTTGTCCACTCTGGTTGATGGCATTTAGGCTGGTTCCATGTTTTTGCAATTACAAATTGTTCTGCTATAAACATGTGTGTGCAAGTGTATTTTAAATACAATAACTTTTGTTCCTCTGGGTAGATACCCAGTAGTAGGACTACTGTATCAAACAGTAATTCTACTTTTAGTCCTTTAAGAAATCTCCTTACTGTTTTTCATAGTAGTTGTACTGGTTTGCATTCGCACCAAAACTGTAAAATTGTTCGCTTTATGCAAGATCCACACAAACATCTACTGTTTTATGATTTTGCATTTATGGCCATTCTTAAAGGAGCAAGGTGGTATTTTACTGTGGTCTTGATTTGCATTCCCCGATAATCAGTGATGTTAAGCATTCATTATATGTCTGTTGGCCATTTGTATATTTCTCTTTTGAGAATTGTCTATTCATATCCTTGGCTCACTTTTTGATGAGATTATTTACGTTTATTTTGCTGACTTTTATGAGTTCCTTGTAGATTTAGGTTAATAATCTTCATTTGATGAATGTTTTGTGAGTATTTTCCTCCATTCTGTGTGTTACCTGCTGACTTTTCTGATTATTTTGGTTGCTGTGCAGAAGCATTTTTGTTTAATTATAACACATTTTTTTCTTTTTTTTTTATTATACTTTAAGTTTTAGGGTACATGTGCATAATGTGCAGGTTTGTTACATATGTATACTTATGCCATGCTGGTGTGCTGCACCCATCAACTCGTCAGCACACATCAATTCATCATTTATATCATGTATAATTCCCCAATGCAATCCCTCCCCCCTCCGCCCTCTCCATGATAGGCCCCAGTGTGTGATGTTCCCCTTCTCGAGTCGAAGCGATCTCATTGTTCAGTTCCCACCTATGAGTGAGAACATGCGGTGTTTGGTTTTCTCTTCTTGTGATAGGTTGCTAAGAATGATGGTTTCCAGCTGCATCCATGTCCCTACAAAGGATGCAAACTCATCTTTTCTATGGCTGCATAGTATTCCATGGTGTATATGTGCCACATTTTCTTAATCCAGTTTGTCACAGATGGACATTTGGGTTGATTCCAAGTCTTTGCTCTTGTGAATAGTGCCACAATAAACATACGTGTGCATGTGTCTTTATAGCAGCATGATTTATAATCCTTTGGGTATATACCCAGTAGTGAGATGGCTGGGTCATATGGTACATCTAGTTCTAGATCCTTGAGGAATTGCCACACTGTTTTCCATAATGGTTGAACTAGTTTACAATCCCACCAACAGTGTAAAAGTGTTCCTATTTCTCCACATCCTCTCCAACACCTGTTGTTTCCTGACTTTTTAATGATTGCCATTCTAACTGGTGTGAGATGGTATCTCATTGTGGTTTTGATTTGCATTTCTCTGATGGCGAGTGATGATGAGCATTTTTTCATGTGTCTGTTGGCTGTATGAATGTCTTCTTTTGAGAAATGTCTGTTCATATCCTTTGCCCACTTGTTGATGGGGTTGTTTGTTTTTTTCTTGTATATTTGTTTGAGTTCTTTGTAGATTCTGGATATTAGCCGTTTGTCAGATGAGTAGATTGCAAAAATTTTCTCCCATTCTGTAGGTTGCCTGTTCACTTTAATGGTAGTTCCTTTTGCTGTGCAGAAGCTCTTTAGTTTAATTAGATCCCATTTGTCAATTTTGGCTTTTGCTGCCGTTGCTTTTGGTGTTTTAGACATGAAGTCCTTGCCCATGCCTATGTCCTGAATGGTACTACCTAGATTTTCTTCTAGGGTTTTTATGGTATTAGGTCTAACATTTAAGTCTCTAATCAACCTTGAATTAATCTTCGTATAAGGAGGAAGGAAAGGATCCAGTTTCAGCTTTCTACTTATAGCTAGCCAATTTTCCCAGCACAATTTATTAAATAGAGAATCCTTTCCCCATTTCTTGTTTCTCTCAGGTTTGTCAAAGATCAGATGGCTGTAGATGTGTGGTATTATTTCTGAGGACTCTGTTCTGTTCCATTGGTCTATATCTCTGTTTTGGTACCAGTACCATGCTGTTTTGGTTACTGTAGCCTTGTAGTATAGTTTGAAGTCAGGTAGCGTGATCCCTCCAGCTTTGTCCTTTTGACTTAGGATTGTCTTGGCAATGCGGGCTCTTTTTTGGTTCCAAATGAACTTTAAAGCAGTTTTTTCCAATTGTGTGAAGAAACTAATTGGTAGCTTGATGGGGATGGCATTGAATCTATAAATAACCTTGGGCAGTATGGCCATTTTCGCGATATTGATTCTTCCTATCCATGAGCATGGTATGTTCTTCCATTTGTTTGTGTCCTCTTTGATTTCACTGAGTAGTGGTTTGTAGTTCTCCTTGAAGAGGTCCTTTACATCCCTAGTAAGTTGGTATCCTAGGTATTTTATTCTCTTTGAAGCAATTGTGAATGGAAGTTCATTCCTGATTTGGCTCTCTGCTTGTCTGTTACTGGTGTATAAGAATGCTTGTGATTTTTGCACATTAATTTTGTATCCTGAGACTTTGCTGAAGTTGCTTATCAGCTTCAGGAGATTTTGGGCTGAGACGATGGGGTTTCTAAATATACAATCATGTCATCTGCAAACAGGGACAATTTGACTTCTTCTTTTCCTAATGGAATACCCTTGATTTCTTTCTCTTGCCTGATTGCCCTAGCCAGAACTTCCAACACTATGTTGAATAGGAATGGTGAGAGAGGACATCCCTGTCTTGTGCCAGTTTTCGAAGGGAATTTTTCCAGTTTTTGCCCATTCAGTATGATATTAGCTGTGGGTTTGTCATAAATAGCTCTTATTCTTTTGAGGTATGTTCCATCAGTACCGAATTTGTTGAGTGTTTTTAGCATGAAGGGCTGTTGAATTTTGTCAAAAGCCTTTTCTGCATCTATTGAGATAATCATGTGGTTCTTGTCTTTGGTTCTGTTTATATGTTGGATTTCATTTATTGATTTGCAAATGTTGAACCAGCCTTGCATCCCAGGGATGAAGCCCACTTGATCATGGTGGATAAGCTTTTTGATGTGCTGCTGAATCCGGTTTGCCAGTATTTTATTGAGGATTTTTGCATCGATGTTCATCAGGGATATTGGTCTAAAATTCTCTTTTTTTTGTTGTGTCTCTGCCAGGCTTTGGTATCAGGATGATGTTGGCCTCATAAAATGAGTTAGGGAGTATTCCCTCTTTTTTTATTGATTGGAATAGTTTCAGAAGGAATGGTACCAGCTCCTCCTTGTACCTCTGGTAGAATTCAGCTGTGAATCCATCTGGTCCTGGGCTTTTTTTGGTGGGTAGGCTATTAATTGTTGCCTCAATGTCAGAGGCTGCTATTGGTCTATTCAGGGATTCAACTTCTTCCTGGTTTAGTCTTGGGAGAGTGTAAGTGTCCAGGAAAGTATCCATTTCTTCTAGATTTTCTAGTTGATTTGCGTAGAAATGTTTATAGTATTCCCTGATGGTAGTTTGTATTTCTGTGGGGTTGGTGGTGATATCCCCTTTATCATTTTTTATTGTGTCTATTTGATTCCTCTCTCTTTTCTTCTTTATTAGTCTTGCTAGCTGTCTGTCAATTTTGTTGATCTTTTCAAAAAACGAACTCCTGGATTCCTTGATTTTTTGGAGGGTTTTTTGTGTCTCTATCTCCTTCAGTTCTGCTCTGATCTGAGTTATTTCTTGCTTTCTGCTAGCTTTTGAGTGTGTTTGCTCTTGCCTCTCTAGTTCTTTTAATTGTGATGTTAGAGTGTCAATTTTAGATCTTTCCAGCTTTCTCTTGTGGGCATTTAGTGCTATAAATTTCCCTCTACACACTGCTTTAAATGTGTCCCAGAGATTCTGGTATGTTGTATCTTTGTTCTCACTGGTTTCAAAGAACATCTTTATTTCTGCTTTCATTTCGTTATGTACCCAGTAGTCATTCAGGAGCAGGTTGTTCAGTTTCCATGTAGTTGAGCAGTTTTGATTGATTTTCTTAGTCCTGAGTTCTTGTTTAATTGCACTGTGGTCTGAGAGACAGTTTGTTATAATTTCTGTTCTTTTATATTTGCTGAGGAGTGCTTTGCTTCCAATTATGAGGTCAATTTTTGAATAAGTGTGATGTCGTGCTGAGAAGAATGTATATACTCTTGATTTGGGGTGGAGAGTTCTATAGATGTCTACTAGGTCCGCTTGGTGCAGAGATGAGTTTAATTCCTGGATATCCTTGTTAACTTTCTGTCTTGTTGATCAGTCTAATGTGACAGTGGAGTGTTGAAGTCTCCCATTATTATTGTATGGGAGTCTAAGTCTCTTTGTAAGTCTCTAAGGACTTGCTTTATGAATCTGGGTGCTCCTGTATTGGGTGCATATATATTTAGGATAGTTAGCTCTTCCTGATGAATTGATCTCTTTACCATTATGTAATGTCCTTCTTTGTCTCTTTTGATCTTTGATGGTTTAAAGTCTGTTTTATCAGAGACTAGGATTGCAACCCCTGCTTTTTTTTTGTTCTCCATTTGCTTGGTAGATCTTTCTCCATCCCTTTATTTTGAGCCTATGTATGTCTCTGCATGTGAGATGGGTCTCCTGAAGACAGCAGACTGATGGGTCTTGACTCTCTATCCAGTTTGCCAGTCTGTGTCTTTTCATTGGAGCATTTAGTCCATTTACATTGAAGGTTAATATTGTTATGTGTGAACTTGATCCTGCCATTATGATATTAACTGGTTATTTTGCTCATTAATTGATGCAGTTTCTTCCTAGCCTCGATGGTCTTTACATTTTGGCATGTTTTTGCAATGGCTGGTACCAGTTGTTCCTTTCCATGTTTAGGGCTTCCTTCAGGTCTCTTGTAAGGCAGGCCTGGTGGTGACAAAATCTCTAAGCATTTGCTTATCTGTAAAGAATTTTATTTCTCCTTCACTTATGAAACTTAGTTTGGCTGGATATGAAATTCTGGGTTTAAAATTCTTTTCTTTAAGAACGTTGAATATTGGCCCCCACTCTCTTCTGGCTTGTAGAGTTTCTGCCGAGAGATCTGCTGTCAGTCTGATGGGCTTCCCTTTGTGGGTAACCCGACCTTTCTCTCTGGCTGCCCTTAAGATTTTTTCCTTCATTTCAACTTTGGTGAATCTGGCAATTATGTGTCTTGGAGTTGCTCTTCTGGTGGAGTATGTTTGTGGTGTTCTCTGTATTTCCTGAATTTGAGTGTTGGCCTGCCCTGCTAGGTTGGGCAAGTTCTCCTGCATGATATCCTGTAGAGTGTTTTCCAATTTGGTTCCATTTTCCTCCTCACTTTCAGGCACCCCAATCAGACGTAGATTTGGTCTTTTGACATAATCCCATACTTCTTGCAGGCTTTGTTCATTTCTTTTTCTTCTTTTTTCTTTTGGTTTCTCTTCTCGCTTCATTTCATTCATTTGATCCTCCATCGCTGATACTCTTTCTTCCAATTGATCGAGTCGGTTACTGAAGCTTGTGCATTTGTCACGTATTTCTCGTGTCATGGTTTTCATCTCTGTCATTTCGTTTATGACCTTCTCTGCATTAATTAGTCTAGCTGTCAATTCTTCCACTCTTTTTTCAAGATTTTTAGTTTCTTTG
>NW_022320513.1:0-2357 GCF_002776525.5 Piliocolobus tephrosceles
GTGATTAATGAAAATTATGCTGTAAATCTTCCTAATAGCTGATATTTACATGGCATTTCTACATATGGCACTGTATTTTGCTGTTTACAAAATCTGTAATCCTCACGATAAAAATGAGATAGGTATTGTCTTAATCCATCTGTGCTGCTCTATCAGAACATCTAAATCTCAGTAACCTACAAAGGACAGAAATGTATTCTCTACAGTTCTAGAGGCTGGGAAGTCCAAGATCAAGGCATCTGGAGAGGACTTTCTCATGTCCTCACATGACAAAAAGGCAGGAGAGAACAAAGTCCCTTGTGAAACCCCTTAATAAGGACACCTAATTCTAGTCATGAAGAAGAAACTCTTATGGCCTAATCTCCTCTTGAAGGTCTTACCTCTTAATACTATCAAATTGGCAACACCTAAATTTTGTAGAGGACACATTTAAATATAGCCAGTACCCTTTACATTCCCATTGTAGATAAGAGAACTGAGGCACAGATGAACTAAATATTCCCTAAAGTCACTTTGTATCAAAGTATGTAAAGTATCCATACTTGGAATCTTTATTACAGTGAAGGACAGAGGCAGTCATACAAAATATTTTATGTATATCTTTTATTTGTAAGTTTTTTTGTGCACCATCTCGCAACATCTCTTAAAATATTGCCCTATAACTGTAGTTAAACATATAAAACTGTATACAACATGAACCTTGGCCTTGAATTGATTGCACTTTAGTAGATTACATAAGACACATATGTTAGTAGATATAGCAAAATGTAGAAATAAATATTTTGCAACAAATAATACTAAAGGTAAAATAACATTTAACATTCCAAATTGCATAGTGGCCTCCTATCCTCTTTTTAAATTTTGCATGTGATTTTATTCAAGTATTGATATTGAATGTACATTAAAAATCAAGCAAAGCATGGGAATTTGTGAACATATGGAGCATTTGTCAACAGTGACAAGATTGATGATAAGAATAATTCATGAACTGCTCTGAAGTTTAACTCTTGCTCTGAATCTATTTTGTAAGGCATTACTATTAACATAAATAAAATCTAAAGACAGCATTCCATAATTAAACACTCAGTGGATTAAAAAATGAAGAAGTTGATATCATTTGCATTTGTCTTCAGGAACACCTGCATTTATTTCTAGGATCTTTTAGTAAAGAAGGAACGCAGCTGCTAACGTGTGACTAATAAAAAACATGAAACTAAAGTCTCATTATATATTTCCTACATTGTATATTTCCAGTACTCTAAACAGAAAAGAGACTTGCCTAGGGTTCAGGATTTAGATCATATATTATTTTGAATAGTTATTAATTTTTAGGAAAAACATGACTTTGGCCATTTTTTCCTGACAATGCCTTTAATGTTGGAATTTAAGCAGGACTGCTTAATGATGAGCAATACAGATTCTATGCTTGTAACACAGGTGATTTCAACGATTCTCAGTAGGATGGAAAATTTAAGCATGTACTCATGAACGAAGGCATAGCAATTATTAACTGGTTGGTTTTTCCACATCATATTAGGAAAGTAAGGGAAAAAACTTTGTGTGTACTTTCATATGCTTACCAAATATTGAATTATTTATAAAATTATTTGTTGATTTTAAAATTTAAGGAAGAAACATATATTTGGTTTATTATGCCCCCAAATTTAAAAGGTTAAGCACACGAAAAATTAAAGTAAAAATATTTTTTAAATGTTCATTTTTCTCATTATGTGACAATTTAAAAGACAAGTTTGTTAACAACAAACAGGTTGATACTAGGGGAAAGGGAAGATATCTGCTATTATTATTTTAGTCGACATTGAGCCGGAAGTAATAGAAAGACTAGTTGGCTGGAAACAAATAAATGGCATTTACAGTGAAAAAGAAATTATCCTTCTTCCCAATCATCAGTAGAATCTTTTTTCCTGTGTCCTTCTTTTCGACTCTTAGGTTATATACTGTTCCTGTTTTCTTACTTTTACTCAAAAACTAAAATTCACTATGTCTTTTCCTTAATCTTTATTTAGAATTCCCCACATATTTATAAACTCAGAAGTTTCATTTGGTTTTATTTTCATTTTTTATTTAAGAATACCTTTTAACATTTCCATTAATGTGAGTTGTACAGTTTTCCTTCATTCTACTTCTTCAAATTCGAAATTCGAAAATGTGTTTGTATTGCTACTAATCCTGAAATATTTTTTGCTCATTTATATTTCCAGACTGAAAGTTATTTTTACTCAGCACATGGAAGCCAGCATTTTATTGACTTTTGACATACATTTTTTCTTTATAAGGAAATTATAAGTCTAAAATTATGTTTTCAAGTACCACACACCCTAACACAGAGATTTTTC
>NW_022320514.1:0-2357 GCF_002776525.5 Piliocolobus tephrosceles
GAAAAATCTCTGTGTTAGGGTGTGTGGTACTTGAAAACATAATTTTAGACTTATAATTTCCTTATAAAGAAAAAATGTATGTCAAAAGTCAATAAAATGCTGGCTTCCATGTGCTGAGTAAAAATAACTTTCAGTCTGGAAATATAAATGAGCAAAAAATATTTCAGGATTAGTAGCAATACAAACACATTTTCGAATTTCGAATTTGAAGAAGTAGAATGAAGGAAAACTGTACAACTCACATTAATGGAAATGTTAAAAGGTATTCTTAAATAAAAAATGAAAATAAAACCAAATGAAACTTCTGAGTTTATAAATATGTGGGGAATTCTAAATAAAGATTAAGGAAAAGACATAGTGAATTTTAGTTTTTGAGTAAAAGTAAGAAAACAGGAACAGTATATAACCTAAGAGTCGAAAAGAAGGACACAGGAAAAAAGATTCTACTGATGATTGGGAAGAAGGATAATTTCTTTTTCACTGTAAATGCCATTTATTTGTTTCCAGCCAACTAGTCTTTCTATTACTTCCGGCTCAATGTCGACTAAAATAATAATAGCAGATATCTTCCCTTTCCCCTAGTATCAACCTGTTTGTTGTTAACAAACTTGTCTTTTAAATTGTCACATAATGAGAAAAATGAACATTTAAAAAATATTTTTACTTTAATTTTTCGTGTGCTTAACCTTTTAAATTTGGGGGCATAATAAACCAAATATATGTTTCTTCCTTAAATTTTAAAATCAACAAATAATTTTATAAATAATTCAATATTTGGTAAGCATATGAAAGTACACACAAAGTTTTTTCCCTTACTTTCCTAATATGATGTGGAAAAACCAACCAGTTAATAATTGCTATGCCTTCGTTCATGAGTACATGCTTAAATTTTCCATCCTACTGAGAATCGTTGAAATCACCTGTGTTACAAGCATAGAATCTGTATTGCTCATCATTAAGCAGTCCTGCTTAAATTCCAACATTAAAGGCATTGTCAGGAAAAAATGGCCAAAGTCATGTTTTTCCTAAAAATTAATAACTATTCAAAATAATATATGATCTAAATCCTGAACCCTAGGCAAGTCTCTTTTCTGTTTAGAGTACTGGAAATATACAATGTAGGAAATATATAATGAGACTTTAGTTTCATGTTTTTTATTAGTCACACGTTAGCAGCTGCGTTCCTTCTTTACTAAAAGATCCTAGAAATAAATGCAGGTGTTCCTGAAGACAAATGCAAATGATATCAACTTCTTCATTTTTTAATCCACTGAGTGTTTAATTATGGAATGCTGTCTTTAGATTTTATTTATGTTAATAGTAATGCCTTACAAAATAGATTCAGAGCAAGAGTTAAACTTCAGAGCAGTTCATGAATTATTCTTATCATCAATCTTGTCACTGTTGACAAATGCTCCATATGTTCACAAATTCCCATGCTTTGCTTGATTTTTAATGTACATTCAATATCAATACTTGAATAAAATCACATGCAAAATTTAAAAAGAGGATAGGAGGCCACTATGCAATTTGGAATGTTAAATGTTATTTTACCTTTAGTATTATTTGTTGCAAAATATTTATTTCTACATTTTGCTATATCTACTAACATATGTGTCTTATGTAATCTACTAAAGTGCAATCAATTCAAGGCCAAGGTTCATGTTGTATACAGTTTTATATGTTTAACTACAGTTATAGGGCAATATTTTAAGAGATGTTGCGAGATGGTGCACAAAAAAACTTACAAATAAAAGATATACATAAAATATTTTGTATGACTGCCTCTGTCCTTCACTGTAATAAAGATTCCAAGTATGGATACTTTACATACTTTGATACAAAGTGACTTTAGGGAATATTTAGTTCATCTGTGCCTCAGTTCTCTTATCTACAATGGGAATGTAAAGGGTACTGGCTATATTTAAATGTGTCCTCTACAAAATTTAGGTGTTGCCAATTTGATAGTATTAAGAGGTAAGACCTTCAAGAGGAGATTAGGCCATAAGAGTTTCTTCTTCATGACTAGAATTAGGTGTCCTTATTAAGGGGTTTCACAAGGGACTTTGTTCTCTCCTGCCTTTTTGTCATGTGAGGACATGAGAAAGTCCTCTCCAGATGCCTTGATCTTGGACTTCCCAGCCTCTAGAACTGTAGAGAATACATTTCTGTCCTTTGTAGGTTACTGAGATTTAGATGTTCTGATAGAGCAGCACAGATGGATTAAGACAATACCTATCTCATTTTTATCGTGAGGATTACAGATTTTGTAAACAGCAAAATACAGTGCCATATGTAGAAATGCCATGTAAATATCAGCTATTAGGAAGATTTACAGCATAATTTTCATTAATCAC
>NW_022320515.1:0-5692 GCF_002776525.5 Piliocolobus tephrosceles
TCTCTGTGTCTTTATTTCTTTTCTCAAGTCTCTCGTTTCCACCTAGCCAGAAGCACCCACAGGTGTGGAGGGGCAGGCCACCCCTTCATCTGGCGTCCAACGTGGGAGCTTTTTGCTAAGGTGAAGGTACGCTGGAGCGTGGTCATTGAGGACAAGTCGACGAGAGACTCCCGAGTACTCTACAGTCAGCCTTGCGGTAAGCTTGTGCGCTCGGAAGAACCTAGGGAAACAATGGGGCAAACTAAAAGTAAATATGCCTCTTATCGCAGCTTTATAAAAATTCTCTTAAAAAGAGGGGGAGTTAAAGTGTCTACCAAAAATCTAAATACGCTCTTTCAAACAATAGAACAGTTTTGTCCATGGTTTCCAGAACAGGGAACTTTAGATCTAAAAGATTGGGAAAAAATTGGCAAAGAATTAAAACAAGCAAGTAGGGAAGGTAAAATCATCCCACTTACAGTATGGAATGATTGGGTCATTGTGAAAGTAGCTTTAGAACCATTGCAAACAGAAGAAGATAGCGTTCCAGTTTCTGATGTCCCTAAAAGCTGTGCAGTAGATTGTGAAAAAGAGGCAGGGATAGAATCCCAGAAAGGAAAAAAAAGTTCACACTGTGAATGTGTAGCAGAGCCGGTAATGGCTCGGTCAACGCAAAATGTTGACAACAATCAATTACAGGAGGTAATATATCCTGAAACGTTAAAATTAGAGGAAAAAGATCCAGAATTAGCAGAGCCATCAGAGTCTAAACCACGATGGCCAACACCTCTTACAACAGCTCAGATGCCTGCAACCTTAGAAACTCAAATGCAGGTTAAACAAGTACAAACTCCAAAAGAAGATCAAATAGAGAAAGAAAGAGTCTCTGTCATGGCAATGCCAATCCAAGTACAGTATCCACAATATCAGCAGGTAGAAAGTAAGATCCAGCAGCCAGTAGCCTATCAATACTGGCCGCCAGCTGAACTGCAGTATCGGCAGCCCCCAGAAAATCTGTGTGGACAGCCAGGAACATTTCCAGTGCCACAGGGCAGGGCGCCATATCCTCAGCCGCCCACCATGAGACTTAATCCTACAGCACCGCCCAGTACACAGGGTAGTGCAATACATAAAATTATTGATGAGGCAAGAAAACAGGGAGATATTGAGGTGTGGCAATTCCCAGTAATATTAGAAGCAAGACCACCTAGAGAAGGGGCTCAAGAGGGAGAGCCTCCCGTGGCTGAAGCCAGATATCAGTCCTTTTCTATAAAAATGCTGAAAGAAATGAAAGAAGGAGTAAAACAGTATGGACCCAACTCTCCTTACATGAGAACATTATTAGATTCCATTGCTCATGGACATAGACTCATTCCTTATGATTGGGAGATTCTGGCAAAATCCTCACTCTCACCCTCTCAATTTTTACAATTTAAGACTTGGTGGATTGATGGGGCACAAGTGCAGGTCCGAAGAAATAGGACTGCCAATCCTCCAATTAACATAGATGCAGATCAACTATTAGGAATAGGTCAGAATTGGAGCACTGTTGACCAACAAGCAATAATGCCAAATGAGGCCATTGAGCAAATCAGGGCTATCTGCCTCAGGGCCTGGGAAAAAATCCAAGACCCAGGAACTGCCTGCCCTTCCTTTAATACAGTAAGACAAGGCTGTAAAGAGCCCTACCCAGAGTTCGTAGCAAGACTTCAAGATGCTGCTCAAAAGTCAATTACCGATGAGAATGCCCCTAAGGTCATAGTGGAGTTAATGGCATATGAAAACTCCAATCCGGATTGTCAATCAGCCATTAAGCTATTAAAAGGAAAGGTTCCCGCAGGATCAGATGTAATCTCAGAGTACATTAAAGCCTGCGATGGAATTGGAGGAGCTATGCATAAAGCTATGCTTATGGCTCAGGCAATCACAGGAGTTGCTTTAGGAGGACAAGTGAAAACATTTGGGGGAAAATGTTATAATTGTGGTCAAATTGGTCATCAAAAAAAGAATTGCCCAGTCACAAATAAACCAAATGTAACTACTCAAGTTACTACTACAACAGATAAAGGGCCACCTGGCCTATGTCCAAGATGTAAAAGGGGAAAACATTGGGGTAATCAATCTCATTCTAAATATGATAAAAATGGGCAACCACTGTTGGGAAATGAGAGGAGGGGCCAGCCTCAGGCCCCGCAACAAACTGGGGCATTCCAAATTCAACCCTTTGTTCCTCAGGGTTTTCAGGAACAACAACCCCCACTGTCACAAGTGTCTCAGGGAATAAGCCAGTTATCACAATACAGCAATTATCCCCCGCCACAAGTGGCAGCGCAGCAGTAGATCTATGTACTTTACAAGCAGTCTCTCTGCTTCCAGGGGAGCCTCCACAAAAAATCCCCACAGGGGTATACGGCCCATTGCCTGAGGGGACTGTAGGACTAATCTTAGGAAGATCAAGTTTAAATCTAAAAGGAGTTCAAATTCATACTGGTGTGGTTGATTCAGACTATGAAGGTGAAATTCAATTGGTTATTAGTTCCTCAATTCCTTGGAGTACCAGTCCAGGAGACAAGATCGCTCAATTATTACTCCTACCTTATATTAAAATTAGAAACAATAAAATAAAAAGAACAGGAGGGTTCGGAAGCACTGATCCAGCAGGAAAGGCTACATATTGGGCAAGTCTGGTCTCTGAGAGCAGACCTGTGTGTAAGGCCATTATTCAAAGAAAACAGTTTGAAGGGTTAGTAGACACAGGAGCAGATATCTCTGTCATTGCTTTAAATCAGTGGCCAAAAAATTGGCCTAAACAAAAGGCTGTTACAAGACTTGTCGGCGTAGGCACGGCTTCAGAAGTGTATGAAAGTACAATGATTTTACATTGTTTAGGGCCAGATAATCAAGAAAGTACTGTTCAGCCAATGATTACTTCAATTCCTGTTAATCTATGGGGTCGAGATTTGTTACAATGGGGTGCAGAAATTATTATGCCTGCTCCATTATACAGCCCCACAAGTCAAAAAATCATGACTAAAATGGGATATATACCAGGAAAGGGATTAGGAAAAAATGAAAATGGCATTAAAGTCCCAATTGAGACTAAGAAAAATCAAGAAAGAAAAGGAATAGGGTATCCTTTTTAGGGGCGGCCACTGTAGAGCCTCCTAAACCCATTCCATTAACTTGGAAAACAGAAAAACCGGTATGAGTAAATCAGTGGCCGCTACCAAAGCAAAAACTGGAGGCTTTACACTTATTAGCAAAGGAACAATTAGAAAAGGGACACATTGAGCCTTCATTCTCACCCTGGAATTCTCCTGTATTTGTAATTCAGAAAAAATCAGACAAATGGCGTATGTTAATGGACTTAAGAGCCATAAACGCTGTAATTCAACCCATGGGGCCTCTCCAACCTGGATTGCCCTCCCCGGCCATGATCCCAAAAGACTGGCCTTTAATTATAATTGATCTGAAGGATTGCTTTTTTACCATTCCTCTGGCAAAACAAGATTGTGAAAAATTTGCCTTTACTATACCAGCCATAAATAATAAAGAACCAGCCACCAGGTTTCAGTGGAAAGTTTTACCACAGGGAATGCTTAATAGTCCAACTATTTGTCAAACTTTCGTAGGTTAAGTCCTTCAACCAGTTAGAGACAAATTTTCAGATTGTTATATCATTCACTATATTGATGACATTTTATGTGCTGCAGAAACAAGAGACAAATTAATTGACTGTTACACATTTCTGCAAGCAGAGGTTGCCAATGCAGGACTAACAATAGCATTTGATAAGATCCAAACCTCTGCTCCCTTTCATTATTTAGGGATGCAAATAGAAAATAGAAAAATTAAGCCACAAAAAATAGAAATAAGAAAAGATACATTAAAAACATTAAATGACTTTCAAAAATTGTTAGGCGATATTAATTGGATTCGGCCAACTCTAGGCATTCCTACTTATGCCATGTCAAATTTGTTCTCAATCCTAAGAGGAGACCCAGACTTAAATAGTAGAAGAATATTAACTCCAGAGGCAACAAAAGAAATTAAATTAGTAGAAGAAAAAATTCAGTCAGCGCAAATACACAGAATAGATTCTTTGGCCCCACTCCAACTTTTGATTTTTGCCACTGCACATTCTCCAACAGGCATCATTGTTCAAAATACTGATCTTGTGGAGTGGTCATTCCTTCCACACAGTACAATTAAAACTTTTACATTGTACTTGGATCAAATAGCTACATTAATTGGTCAAACAAGATTACAAATAATAAAATTGTGTGGTAATGACCCAGACAAAATAGTTGTTCCTTTAACCAAGGAACAAGTTAAACAAGCCTTTATCAATTCTGGTGCATGGCAAATTGGCCTTGCTGATTTTGTGGGAATTATTGATAATCATTACCCAAAAACAAAAATCTTCCAGTTTTTAAAATTGACTACTTGGATTTTACCTAAAATTACCAGATATAAACCTTTAGAAAATGCTCTGACAATATTTACTGATGGTTCCAGCAATGAAAAAGCAGCTTACACAGGGCCAAAAGAGCGAATAATCAAAACTCAATATCAATCAGCTCAAAGGGCAGAGTTGGTTGCAGTCATTACAGTGTTAGAAGATTTTAATCAACCTGTTAATATTATATCAGATTCTGCATATGTAGTACAGGCTACAAGGGATGTTGAGACAGCTCTAATTAAATATAGCATGGATGATCAGCTAAACCAGCTATTCAATTTGTTACAACAAACTGTAAAAAAGAGGAATTTCCCATTTTATATTACTCATATTCGAGCACACACTAATTTACCAGGACCTTTAACTAAAGCAAATAAACAAGCTGACTTACTGGTATCCTCTGCATTCATAAAAGCACAAGAACTTCATGCTTTGACTCATGTGAACGCAGCAGGGTTAAAAAACAAATTTGATGTCACATGGAAACAGGCAAAAAATATTGTACAACATTGTACCCAGTGCCAAGTGCTACAGCTGCCCACTCAAGAGACAGGAGTTAATCCCAGAGGTCTGTGTCCCATTGCATTATGGCAAATGGATGTTACCCATGTACCTTCATTTGGAAAATTATCATATGTTCATGTAACAGTTGATACTTATTCACATTTCATATGGGCAACATGCCAGACAGGAGAAAGTACTTCCCATGTTAAAAAACATTTATTATCTTGTTTGAGCCGGAAGGAACAAAGCCATATCTTTTCTCCTTTTGCACACAAATGGGAGACATATCGCTGAATTCTTTTTCTCAGCAAGGAATATCCCTGAGAGGGAGAATGCGCTCTAAGGGTAGGCCTATAAACGACCCCCTTGGAGGCGTGCCGCCTTTTACAGTTGAAGCCGAAGGGATGAAATAAGCCCCGGCCTCCTGTAGTGCTCTCAGGCTTATTGGGAGGAAAAAAATTCCCACCTAATAAATTTTGGTCAGTCAGGTTGTCTACTCTCAAACCCTATTTCCTGATAAAATGTTATCAATGACTATGCGTGCCCTAAAATTTCATTAGCAACTTTAATTTTAATGTTAACACCATCCTGTGATCTCATCCTGCCTCCACTTGCTCTGTAATATTCTATTACTTTGTGAAGTATGTAATCACGGTGTCATGATGATAATGGTGATTGTGTTGAAAAGAAAAGGGGGAAATGTAGGGAAAAAATAGGTTAGCCTGTTACTGTGTTATTATAGATAGA
>NW_022320516.1:0-5692 GCF_002776525.5 Piliocolobus tephrosceles
TCTATCTATAATAACACAGTAACAGGCTAACCTATTTTTTCCCTACATTTCCCCCTTTTCTTTTCAACACAATCACCATTATCATCATGACACCGTGATTACATACTTCACAAAGTAATAGAATATTACAGAGCAAGTGGAGGCAGGATGAGATCACAGGATGGTGTTAACATTAAAATTAAAGTTGCTAATGAAATTTTAGGGCACGCATAGTCATTGATAACATTTTATCAGGAAATAGGGTTTGAGAGTAGACAACCTGACTGACCAAAATTTATTAGGTGGGAATTTTTTTCCTCCCAATAAGCCTGAGAGCACTACAGGAGGCCGGGGCTTATTTCATCCCTTCGGCTTCAACTGTAAAAGGCGGCACGCCTCCAAGGGGGTCGTTTATAGGCCTACCCTTAGAGCGCATTCTCCCTCTCAGGGATATTCCTTGCTGAGAAAAAGAATTCAGCGATATGTCTCCCATTTGTGTGCAAAAGGAGAAAAGATATGGCTTTGTTCCTTCCGGCTCAAACAAGATAATAAATGTTTTTTAACATGGGAAGTACTTTCTCCTGTCTGGCATGTTGCCCATATGAAATGTGAATAAGTATCAACTGTTACATGAACATATGATAATTTTCCAAATGAAGGTACATGGGTAACATCCATTTGCCATAATGCAATGGGACACAGACCTCTGGGATTAACTCCTGTCTCTTGAGTGGGCAGCTGTAGCACTTGGCACTGGGTACAATGTTGTACAATATTTTTTGCCTGTTTCCATGTGACATCAAATTTGTTTTTTAACCCTGCTGCGTTCACATGAGTCAAAGCATGAAGTTCTTGTGCTTTTATGAATGCAGAGGATACCAGTAAGTCAGCTTGTTTATTTGCTTTAGTTAAAGGTCCTGGTAAATTAGTGTGTGCTCGAATATGAGTAATATAAAATGGGAAATTCCTCTTTTTTACAGTTTGTTGTAACAAATTGAATAGCTGGTTTAGCTGATCATCCATGCTATATTTAATTAGAGCTGTCTCAACATCCCTTGTAGCCTGTACTACATATGCAGAATCTGATATAATATTAACAGGTTGATTAAAATCTTCTAACACTGTAATGACTGCAACCAACTCTGCCCTTTGAGCTGATTGATATTGAGTTTTGATTATTCGCTCTTTTGGCCCTGTGTAAGCTGCTTTTTCATTGCTGGAACCATCAGTAAATATTGTCAGAGCATTTTCTAAAGGTTTATATCTGGTAATTTTAGGTAAAATCCAAGTAGTCAATTTTAAAAACTGGAAGATTTTTGTTTTTGGGTAATGATTATCAATAATTCCCACAAAATCAGCAAGGCCAATTTGCCATGCACCAGAATTGATAAAGGCTTGTTTAACTTGTTCCTTGGTTAAAGGAACAACTATTTTGTCTGGGTCATTACCACACAATTTTATTATTTGTAATCTTGTTTGACCAATTAATGTAGCTATTTGATCCAAGTACAATGTAAAAGTTTTAATTGTACTGTGTGGAAGGAATGACCACTCCACAAGATCAGTATTTTGAACAATGATGCCTGTTGGAGAATGTGCAGTGGCAAAAATCAAAAGTTGGAGTGGGGCCAAAGAATCTATTCTGTGTATTTGCGCTGACTGAATTTTTTCTTCTACTAATTTAATTTCTTTTGTTGCCTCTGGAGTTAATATTCTTCTACTATTTAAGTCTGGGTCTCCTCTTAGGATTGAGAACAAATTTGACATGGCATAAGTAGGAATGCCTAGAGTTGGCCGAATCCAATTAATATCGCCTAACAATTTTTGAAAGTCATTTAATGTTTTTAATGTATCTTTTCTTATTTCTATTTTTTGTGGCTTAATTTTTCTATTTTCTATTTGCATCCCTAAATAATGAAAGGGAGCAGAGGTTTGGATCTTATCAAATGCTATTGTTAGTCCTGCATTGGCAACCTCTGCTTGCAGAAATGTGTAACAGTCAATTAATTTGTCTCTTGTTTCTGCAGCACATAAAATGTCATCAATATAGTGAATGATATAACAATCTGAAAATTTGTCTCTAACTGGTTGAAGGACTTAACCTACGAAAGTTTGACAAATAGTTGGACTATTAAGCATTCCCTGTGGTAAAACTTTCCACTGAAACCTGGTGGCTGGTTCTTTATTATTTATGGCTGGTATAGTAAAGGCAAATTTTTCACAATCTTGTTTTGCCAGAGGAATGGTAAAAAAGCAATCCTTCAGATCAATTATAATTAAAGGCCAGTCTTTTGGGATCATGGCCGGGGAGGGCAATCCAGGTTGGAGAGGCCCCATGGGTTGAATTACAGCGTTTATGGCTCTTAAGTCCATTAACATACGCCATTTGTCTGATTTTTTCTGAATTACAAATACAGGAGAATTCCAGGGTGAGAATGAAGGCTCAATGTGTCCCTTTTCTAATTGTTCCTTTGCTAATAAGTGTAAAGCCTCCAGTTTTTGCTTTGGTAGCGGCCACTGATTTACTCATACCGGTTTTTCTGTTTTCCAAGTTAATGGAATGGGTTTAGGAGGCTCTACAGTGGCCGCCCCTAAAAAGGATACCCTATTCCTTTTCTTTCTTGATTTTTCTTAGTCTCAATTGGGACTTTAATGCCATTTTCATTTTTTCCTAATCCCTTTCCTGGTATATATCCCATTTTAGTCATGATTTTTTGACTTGTGGGGCTGTATAATGGAGCAGGCATAATAATTTCTGCACCCCATTGTAACAAATCTCGACCCCATAGATTAACAGGAATTGAAGTAATCATTGGCTGAACAGTACTTTCTTGATTATCTGGCCCTAAACAATGTAAAATCATTGTACTTTCATACACTTCTGAAGCCGTGCCTACGCCGACAAGTCTTGTAACAGCCTTTTGTTTAGGCCAATTTTTTGGCCACTGATTTAAAGCAATGACAGAGATATCTGCTCCTGTGTCTACTAACCCTTCAAACTGTTTTCTTTGAATAATGGCCTTACACACAGGTCTGCTCTCAGAGACCAGACTTGCCCAATATGTAGCCTTTCCTGCTGGATCAGTGCTTCCGAACCCTCCTGTTCTTTTTATTTTATTGTTTCTAATTTTAATATAAGGTAGGAGTAATAATTGAGCGATCTTGTCTCCTGGACTGGTACTCCAAGGAATTGAGGAACTAATAACCAATTGAATTTCACCTTCATAGTCTGAATCAACCACACCAGTATGAATTTGAACTCCTTTTAGATTTAAACTTGATCTTCCTAAGATTAGTCCTACAGTCCCCTCAGGCAATGGGCCGTATACCCCTGTGGGGATTTTTTGTGGAGGCTCCCCTGGAAGCAGAGAGACTGCTTGTAAAGTACATAGATCTACTGCTGCGCTGCCACTTGTGGCGGGGGATAATTGCTGTATTGTGATAACTGGCTTATTCCCTGAGACACTTGTGACAGTGGGGGTTGTTGTTCCTGAAAACCCTGAGGAACAAAGGGTTGAATTTGGAATGCCCCAGTTTGTTGCGGGGCCTGAGGCTGGCCCCTCCTCTCATTTCCCAACAGTGGTTGCCCATTTTTATCATATTTAGAATGAGATTGATTACCCCAATGTTTTCCCCTTTTACATCTTGGACATAGGCCAGGTGGCCCTTTATCTGTTGTAGTAGTAACTTGAGTAGTTACATTTGGTTTATTTGTGACTGGGCAATTCTTTTTTTGATGACCAATTTGACCACAATTATAACATTTTCCCCCAAATGTTTTCACTTGTCCTCCTAAAGCAACTCCTGTGATTGCCTGAGCCATAAGCATAGCTTTATGCATAGCTCCTCCAATTCCATCGCAGGCTTTAATGTACTCTGAGATTACATCTGATCCTGCGGGAACCTTTCCTTTTAATAGCTTAATGGCTGATTGACAATCCGGATTGGAGTTTTCATATGCCATTAACTCCACTATGACCTTAGGGGCATTCTCATCGGTAATTGACTTTTGAGCAGCATCTTGAAGTCTTGCTACGAACTCTGGGTAGGGCTCTTTACAGCCTTGTCTTACTGTATTAAAGGAAGGGCAGGCAGTTCCTGGGTCTTGGATTTTTTCCCAGGCCCTGAGGCAGATAGCCCTGATTTGCTCAATGGCCTCATTTGGCATTATTGCTTGTTGGTCAACAGTGCTCCAATTCTGACCTATTCCTAATAGTTGATCTGCATCTATGTTAATTGGAGGATTGGCAGTCCTATTTCTTCGGACCTGCACTTGTGCCCCATCAATCCACCAAGTCTTAAATTGTAAAAATTGAGAGGGTGAGAGTGAGGATTTTGCCAGAATCTCCCAATCATAAGGAATGAGTCTATGTCCATGAGCAATGGAATCTAATAATGTTCTCATGTAAGGAGAGTTGGGTCCATACTGTTTTACTCCTTCTTTCATTTCTTTCAGCATTTTTATAGAAAAGGACTGATATCTGGCTTCAGCCACGGGAGGCTCTCCCTCTTGAGCCCCTTCTCTAGGTGGTCTTGCTTCTAATATTACTGGGAATTGCCACACCTCAATATCTCCCTGTTTTCTTGCCTCATCAATAATTTTATGTATTGCACTACCCTGTGTACTGGGCGGTGCTGTAGGATTAAGTCTCATGGTGGGCGGCTGAGGATATGGCGCCCTGCCCTGTGGCACTGGAAATGTTCCTGGCTGTCCACACAGATTTTCTGGGGGCTGCCGATACTGCAGTTCAGCTGGCGGCCAGTATTGATAGGCTACTGGCTGCTGGATCTTACTTTCTACCTGCTGATATTGTGGATACTGTACTTGGATTGGCATTGCCATGACAGAGACTCTTTCTTTCTCTATTTGATCTTCTTTTGGAGTTTGTACTTGTTTAACCTGCATTTGAGTTTCTAAGGTTGCAGGCATCTGAGCTGTTGTAAGAGGTGTTGGCCATCGTGGTTTAGACTCTGATGGCTCTGCTAATTCTGGATCTTTTTCCTCTAATTTTAACGTTTCAGGATATATTACCTCCTGTAATTGATTGTTGTCAACATTTTGCGTTGACCGAGCCATTACCGGCTCTGCTACACATTCACAGTGTGAACTTTTTTTTCCTTTCTGGGATTCTATCCCTGCCTCTTTTTCACAATCTACTGCACAGCTTTTAGGGACATCAGAAACTGGAACGCTATCTTCTTCTGTTTGCAATGGTTCTAAAGCTACTTTCACAATGACCCAATCATTCCATACTGTAAGTGGGATGATTTTACCTTCCCTACTTGCTTGTTTTAATTCTTTGCCAATTTTTTCCCAATCTTTTAGATCTAAAGTTCCCTGTTCTGGAAACCATGGACAAAACTGTTCTATTGTTTGAAAGAGCGTATTTAGATTTTTGGTAGACACTTTAACTCCCCCTCTTTTTAAGAGAATTTTTATAAAGCTGCGATAAGAGGCATATTTACTTTTAGTTTGCCCCATTGTTTCCCTAGGTTCTTCCGAGCGCACAAGCTTACCGCAAGGCTGACTGTAGAGTACTCGGGAGTCTCTCGTCGACTTGTCCTCAATGACCACGCTCCAGCGTACCTTCACCTTAGCAAAAAGCTCCCACGTTGGACGCCAGATGAAGGGGTGGCCTGCCCCTCCACACCTGTGGGTGCTTCTGGCTAGGTGGAAACGAGAGACTTGAGAAAAGAAATAAAGACACAGAGA